>NC_064601.1:70326152-70626152 GCF_943734735.2 Anopheles gambiae | reverse complement strand
CAGAACATAACTCCCACATTCACAGACAAGCAGAATAATAAGCAGCACAAAATAATTGCACAAAACTACTGAAATAGATATCATAGATATGATATCATAGATATCACATCAAATGGTAAAAATAAACCAGTTCAATTGCCGCTTGAAAACTGAAGAAGCCAAACTTTTTTTCTGTATGAAAAGTGTGAAGAGAGAATTTAGCTACGTTTACAAATTTATTTATTAATTTATTTATTCATTTGTTTGTTAGTATAATGAAATTGTTGGTAGTCGCAAATATAGATTTTCCTTGTATTTTATCCAGTAAACAGACTACATTTTTTTTATTCTGAAGGCTACCATATGTGATATTTATTTATTAATCTCTATTATGTAGTAATCTGCAACCATTTCTAATATTTTCTTTGCTTGTTTGTATTTGGCCACCGGTTTTTGATTTAATGTTTCTGTTGGCACGATATATACCACATACGTTCTAAACAGTATAGTTATTTGTAAACATCTATCTGTCAAGATCAGCTAGATCTTTAACCTACTTTACCCGACAGATGGCGTACTAGATACATAAGCTCAGTAATATCACCAAAAAAAAACAAAAGAAAAGAAAGTTCAGAGGAGAAAGAGTAGACTTGTGTGATATATTAACAGAGGAGGAAGTCTTTATGGTCATCGAAGGCACAAAGGAAAACCCAGTCAAAGACAAAAGCCTCATGCAGAAGCGTTTGGAAGCCGCATTAGAAGATCGACTTAAAAAAAAAAGAGAGACGGCCGTCTATTAGTATTAGTGAAAAGCAAACGCCAGGCTGATAAACTAGCGAAATACAACCTAAACCTAGGCAATACAATGGTTTACGAGCATGAAACCCTCAATACATAGGAATAGCGACGACAGAACAGGAGCTTGTAGAGGGACTAAAGGAAGTCAAAGTAAAGGAGGCTTACATCGTCAATCGAAAAGATAAGGAAAGCAAATACGTTAACACAAGAACAGCAATACTAACTGTTGCATAGTAACACGCATAACGCAGTAACATTGCAAGACTCGATCAGAGTACACATTGAGTGAATAAAGACGATTCCATTCTGAACTAAGGAATAAAGCAGTTGTGTTTTTCTCAAGATATATTCCCTGCGACATATCATTTTGGCGACGAGGATTATTACTGAACCCGGAACCCGAAGCTCACGAGATTCTGAAGCTAACGAGAATTAGCGTCAAGGATGAACAATGAAAACCTTGAAACCGTTATCAACCAAATGACTACATTCGTTAACGCATGTAGATGGATGTATCTTGTTTCACAACAGAGTTGTTGTTCCAAACATTTACAGGAAAAAGGTACTTCAACAATTCCATCGCGGTCATCCTGGAATGGTGCGAATGAAATCCATTTCTCGAAGTTTCGTTTTCTGGCCGGGAATGGATGTCGATATCGAAAACTTTGTCCGGCGTTGTACTTCATGTTGCACTGCTGGCAAAGCACCAATCAAAGAAACACCTGAATCTTGGCCTGTGCCGGAAAAGCCATGGTCACGGGTACACGTGGACTATGCCGGTCCTGTAGATGGCGTGTATTTTTTGGTTGTAGTTGATCCATACACAAAATGGCCAGAAGTATATGCAACCAAAACTACAACAGCAAAGACAACTATCAAGTTTTTAACGCAATCATTCGCAACGTTTGGTGTTCCAGAAACTATAGTCTCTGATAATGGTACCCAGTTCACCAGCTTTGAATTCCAAGCATTTTGCAAACAATTGGGTATTTGTCACATCCGTACTGCACCATACCATCCGCAGTCAAACGGTTTGGCAGAACGTTTCGTGGACACACTAAAGCGTACATTGCGAAAAATTCGAGCAGGAGGAGAGACTTTAGATGAAGCTTTGCAGACTTTTTTGCAAGTTTATCGAACCACACCTACACCAGATAAGTCTCCAGCTGAATTGATGTTTCAGCGGCCTATTCGAACAGTTCAGTCATTATTACTACCTCCAGTTTCACGGTCACGAAATGAAAAGCCAGAAGCTGGTAGAAAATTCTTCGATCCTGGAGAAGCGGTTTATGCCCAAGTCTACCGCAATAATTCCTGGGAGTGGAAACCGGCATCAATAGTCGAACGAGTCGGTAGAGTGAATTACAACGTGTTTTTGGAAGACAACCAGCGAATTATTCGCTCACATGCAAATCAACTGAAGAAGCGTCTACAGGAGGAAACATCGTGTGGAAATAGAAATTGTCACGACACTGGAAATTTGTTAACTATTTTCTTTGACGAATTTGAATTGGGAACTCCACAGGCAGTTGAAAACTCAATTGAAATGACTGAACAAGAACATTACTATTCAGCTGATGAAGAGTCCGCTGAAGAAATTGAAGGAGAAAATTGGCAAACATCATCGTCCACAGTTACTACTCAAGCCACTCCACCGATGCCTGCATCTTCTGCTCAACCCGTGAAAGCGGAAAGACCTCGAAGAATTCGTAGGCCACCAGCCAGGTTTGAACCGTATTGGTGAATTAAGGGGGGAGATGTTGCATAGTAACACGCATAACGCAGTAACATTGCAAGACTCGATCAGAGTACACATTGAGTGAATAAAGACGATTCCATTCTGAACTAAGGAATAAAGCAGTTGTGTTTTTCTCAAGATATATTCCCTGCGACATATCACTAACGTTCAACAAAAAAGTAATACCGAGACGTGTGGACGTTGGATATTACTACGATGTGTTGGTAGAACAATACTATCCGAAACCGATGGGGTGTATGACATGCCTTCCGTTAGGAAATAAAAAAGATAACTGCCGGGGAACAAAGAAATGCGCAAAATGCGCCGAGGAATACCATGAAAACTGCAATGGAGTCGAACGGTGCATTGAATGTGAAGAAAGCCATAGCACATTGGAAAAAATTGTCCAGTATACTTAGAGGTCAAAATATAAAACATCCAAACAAAAAATAGACTAACTATGAAAGAAGCGAGAGAAATGAGAAGAGCGCTAGTACCAGCGGTACCCAGAAATTACATAAATAAAATGTTCGCACAAATGATTAACAACCAACCAAACACAAAAGATATACCTCCACCAAAAACAATGGAAAACGAACACAACACAAATATGCAGAACATAACTCCCACATTCACAGACAAGCAGAATAATAAGTAGCACAAAATAATTGCACAAAACTACTGAAATAGATATCATAGAAATAGAAACCAGCGAGGAGGAAATAGCAGCTTTTATGAGCGACGAAATCAATTCTCATTGGCTTCCAAATAAAAGTAAAACAGAAATAAAGCAAAATATCAAACAAACAGACAGATAAACATTAAAAAATAACACTCGCTAATAAAAAGAAAATGGAAATATAAAACTTTTCCCAAAATAATGAACAAAGCTTACGAAATTGCAAGAATGAACTTAGAGAATTCTTAATAAAGGGAAATTTTTCAATAGCATGTCTGCATGGATTCAATTAATTAATTCAAATTAAGACAAGATAGAGAGGATGGTTATGGCAAAAAATGCATTATTATTGAAAAAAATCATATTTAAAAGAATACCAGAACTATAAAGCTGCAAATTTATACAGTTAACCGGAATAAAACTAACCGAGTTGAATATTAATATAATTTCAATGCCTCGAAGAAAGTAACAACGTGTGAATTTGAAGAAACGATAAAACAAATAACAAATTTCGGCAAAAAGAAGATAATTGAAGGAGACTTTAACAGTTATCATTCATATAGGGGTGATGAAAAAATAGACAGTTGGGGAAGTTCAGTTATCCGGCGCTACAACCGCTTTGCGGTCTTGGCCTGCCTCAGGAGTGTCCGAAACCGCTCACGGTCTCGCGCCTTCGTCTGCCAGTCCGTTATCCCGGCCTTAATGGCGGACGCCTCCACGCCATCTTGCCACCTCAATTTGGGCCTACCACGCCTCCTCTGTCCTTGTGGACGGCTTAAAAAGACTTTACGGGCTGGGTCGTCCGTTTCCATGCGTATAACATGGCCAGCCCACCGGAGCCTGGCGAGCTTGATACGCTGTACGACAGTGAGGTCGCCGTACATCTCGTATAGCCCGTCATTATAGCGTCTCCTCCATTGTCCTTCCACATATGGGAGCTTCACACAGTCAACCGTACTACTCGGTGGTTTGTCGATCAAAGAGACCGTTTATTCTTTCTTACTTCCTAACTTAACTCTAATTACATCTATGCTCGCTCTAGATAAGTTTAGCTCTAGATAAGCTGCAATTTAGATCGCTTTCGATTAGTTTGATTCCGATCCCATCTGAATCCCTACACACACATACGGGGCCAAGTATCCTTCTGAGCATCTTGCTCTCGAACGGGGCTAAGAGGGTTTCGTCAGATTTGGACAGTGTCCATGTCTCATAGGCATATGTGAGTACTGGTACTATATAGGTACTATATATTCCCAGCTTCGTCCGTCGCGACAGGTTCTTTGAGGTGAACTGCTTTTTCAGGCTGTAGAATGACCGGTTGGCAGCCAGCATCCTTGCGTGCAACTCAGCTTCCATGCTATTGTCGTTGTTGACCTTTGACCCAAGATAGGTGAATTGTGGGACGACTTCAAACGTGCGTTCACCTATCTGTACAACACGCCTACGTAAACGTAAAAAAAAGTAAACAAGTTTAATTAAGATACATACGTTTCGCAAGCTAACAACAATCCTTGTTTTAAAAATCGAAATGATTTTCTCCCACTTCGTAAGTGACGATAACAGCAGTGAAGAAGAAACAACGGTAGATCTGGCAAAACAGCGCCGACTGCTTCGAAGTGTTTTCGACCCGTTACAGCTTTCTAACCAAGCGTGAGTTAAGCATGCGGCTCATTTGTGCAAACCGTGTTAAACATATGTGATTGTTCTTTTCAGATTTAAGAAAAATTTTCGTGTATCGAAGGAAATTTTCCTTGACATTCTGGCGGAGATCGAGCCCAAGTTCCCACCGGTTAAGGGAAAGGGGCTTAAGCCAAATGAAATTTTGGCTGCTGCTCTGCGATTTCTAGCTGAAGGCAGCTACCAAAATGGAACAGGTAATGATTACAAAATAACTATTGCCCAACCTACTTTCTCGGTAGCCTTTGCAAAGTGCTTGAACGTAATCGAAGAAACTCTTGGGAACAAATGGATCTCTTTAGCGATGGAACCAAATGAGCAACAAGATGCACGACGATACTTCTTCTCAATTTCTGGTGATGTGTGTTGATGAAACACACATAAAAATTATTGCACCAGTGGACGATTACGATTAGCATTATAACCGGAAGGACTATTACAGCATAAACGCGATGATTGTAAGTAAAGCTTTCAGTTTTTTTGTCTTATGTTGTAAACTTCAATATTATTTTTCTTCGTACCGGTAGATTTGCGACCATCTCATGAAACTTCGGTATGTGAATGCCAAATTCGGAGGAGTCAATCACGATTCACATATTTGGAATGTAAGTGGAATGGACAACTTTTTCGAAACAAAACATCGAAGCGGAGAAACTGCATTCAAGCTACTAGGTAATACATTAAACCATCCTATGGGTATTTGTTTATGTAAATAATCGTTTAAATTCTCACTGGTGATTCTGGATACCCGTCAAAACCATGGTTAATAACACCAAAACGTAATCCTACTCCAAACACAACAGAAGCTGCCTTTAATAAAAACCATTCTTTAGGTAGAGAAATAGTGGAGCGTGCGATCGGGTTGCTAAAAATAGATTTAGGTGTTTGTTAGGTGCTCGAGAGTTGCACTACACTCCGTTAAAAGCAACTCAAATAACGAACGTATGTTGCATCTTACACAACATGTGTATTGCGTATGGATTGGAAGATCTAAGCTCAGATGAATAAAAGGCAACGCAACTAAGTTAGCGATTGAGTTCAAGTTTTTATTTTTTATTCATCACAAAAGTTCACAAAATGCATCACAGTTCAGCTGATCAATAAAATTAAACATAAACTAACGACTAAAAACTTAAAGATAATGAATTTTTTTTAACCAATTGTCAGGCGTTCCATAGCCTCTTTCAGCGCTGCTGTTGCATTCTCTATTGCGTCAGCTACCTTCGTTAGAGCGGCGGTAGATTCTTTTTGCGCCCCTATGTTGCGCTTCAAGAGCTGTAGCAGCTCTTCGTTTTGGCGCAACACCGCTACGGTGTTTCTGCGCTTCCGGCTTCGTTTCTGTCGAGCTTTGGTTACCACCGGGTTTTGCTGCTCGTTATTTGCCATCTCACTATTTGGCTGCTCGTGTTCTATGTTTGGCTCGTTATTGTTAATCGCCAACAATTGGTTGTAATTGTTGTTGTTGCTGTCCATCGTGCAAAGCTGATCGCCGAAAGAATGGCTAGAGTTGCCTTCTATTGTGGCCTTTAAGTTGGTCAAGTCAGCAACTCGTTCCTCCACGTCGTTTAAGGGCCGTTGATGGAACGGCCCGCCACCAGTAGCTTTATTAAATCGCAGATTTTTTTTTTTGACCGCACATTTATAATCGAACCATACCTGTAAAACCAGACATCGAAAATTAAAAGCAAAATGTATATAAGTATTGTTGCTCTTTTAATCTTACCCGCTTCCACGTTGCACCCGTTCGAATTGGCGGTCCAAGGGCGTTAAGATGCTCGGCCATCGCTTCCCAAAAAGCGGTGTGGTCACCCTTGAACATCCCTCTAGCGATGTCGGGGACATCTTCCAACTTGTCGACCATTTTTTGGTACTGCATTCTGGTTGTGCGGGCGTTTTTGTTATTCCTAAAAGTGTATGCAGTATTAGATGTGTTAATAACATTTGCTTATGCTGTTGGTTGTTGAAGCAGTCACTCACTGAAGAAGTTGCTGGAATCCATTGCTGTTGAACGCAAACCGGGTGCGCGAGCCCTTCATCTTTCGACTACCATCGAACAACAGCAGAGGAAGGAAATACCAGCAGCTTCTTAAGCCGAAACAGCAGCACGTTACCAATATCTCCCCTACTAGCAAAGAGAATGTAAAAGTGTGCGTCTTTCAGGCGAGGGGCATGTAGAAGCAGGGGGAGACGGTTGGAAATACGCGGAATTACGCGGCAGCGAGAGCGTTTTTTGCTTTCTACACAGTTTTCGCACTCACACAATCACACATGTGTGAATGTGTGTGTTCACTTTCAGCCAGCGCGCTCAGTTTGGTTTTCTCGCAGCGGCTTGCTGGTGTCGGTGTCTCGCTCGCACTAGTGCAGCGAGTGTTCCTCGTGCGTTCCCTTTCTTGCTACCACACAAAATCGTCAGTACAGTTCAAGCCTTCGCAGTGTGAGGCCGCGCGCGTTTTAGCCTAAGTCCCGGGCGCTCGATGTAATTTGAAGTGAAGTGTTGAAGTGTTGTTTATTTCAATTCACATTATTACGGCCTCGGCCGTATGTTCTATTGATAAAGTGTTGTGCGCATTGAAATAAAGCAGCATTAATCTTTCATAATTCAACATGAATATGTAAATTATGTTGCTTTATTTCAATGCTTTTTTTTACAGTATTCAACATGAACAACATACAGCCAGTAAAGCGGGTGCTTGAAGTGACGATTTTTTTAAATTATTTATAATAAAAAATATGTGTGGTTTTGTGGCAAGATTGTGGTTAGCGATGTGTGGAACTGTGCCTTAAGTTTCAATAAAGTGTTAAAATATCAAACGAGTTTGATGTAATTAAATTTATTTCGATGCATGCGATTTTATTACGCAGCAAATCAAAGTGAACGAAAGCGCACAGCGCACAACGCGCAACGAAAGAAACGAGGGGGAGGGGGTGTTCAGCGCAGCGCGCAAGTGCGGCAACAGCGCAGCGCAAACCGAAAGAAACGCGAGAGAGCAAGAACAGCTGATCCGCGCATCCAGCGCAGCGCGAGAGGAAAAAAACGGGAGGGAGGGGGTATCAGCTGATCAGCTGTTTTGTATCGCGAGAGCGCCCCGTGTAATTTGAAGGCATGCGAGAGAGCGCTGCGCGCGCTCACTCTCAATTCGGAAAAAAATCGCTTCCGCTCGACTATGGCGGCCAATACAAAATCGACCGAACCCCTTCCCCCTGTTTCTACATGCCCCTCGCCTGTAAATTTCGCTCTCTTTGTCTGTCGGGTCCAGCATATCGCCATTGGTATGGATATGGCGGTACACATGTTTTTGTTTAAAATGATCAAATTTGATTATTTCTGAAATAAAATACTTACATTTTGTCGTGAAAGCAAATGCAACAACTCTGACCGACACAACACAACAATAAACAATCTGAGATTGGCGCCTTTCCGTGACAAAAAGCTGACGGAAAGCTGTTTGACAGTTTTGGATTTCCGTTTGTGTTTCATAATACATATCTTGGCAGTGTGCTTGTGAGTTTGTGTTTCGTTAAATTTTATTTTTCCAACACACAACACAAACGGATGTCATAATACAAATCTTCCGATTTTGACAACTTGTCTTTACAATTTGTGTTTCATAATCGGGCCTCCTGGCTGTGAAATATTTCGCATTCAAACTTCATACCTTGCTGCACCGTGGCCAAAACACATATCTAGAGGTGCACTACCAAGCGCACCACCTCTAAAAACAATCAACGATTTTCCGCATCCGGCCCGTGACGGTCTACAACAATGGAAGAGCCGTAGATGCTGTAGCTATCCTGGACGAGAGATCATCGGTTTCCCTATTGGAAGCGGTCCAGGCTCTACAATTGGGCCTCGACGAAAAGGCAGATCCATTGGAGCTTTGTTGGACGTCCAACATGACCCGGAAAGAAGAAACGTCTCATCGCGTGAGCTTCCAGATATCAGCGAAGGGGGTAGGGCGGTGGCGCTACAACATAGCGGCCGCCTACACTATAAACAAGCTAAGTCTCCCGTCTTCTTCTTCTTCTATTTGGCGTAACGTCCTACGCGGACATGCCGGCCAACACAGGGTTTCGACACTTAATTCATTACCATGTAGCCGGATAGTCAATCCTTGCTACGAGGAGACGGTCCATTCTAGGCTTGAACCCATGACGGGCATATTATTGAGTCGTTCGAGTTAACGACTGTACCACGGGACCGCCCTTAGTCTTCCGTCTAATAACTTTAATTACGACATACTGATAAGTACTTTTACTCATCTACATCACTTTCCGACAACGTCGCTGGAGACGGCAAGACCCACCCTGCTGATCGGACTCAGTGATGTGAACCTAATACGGTCACTGGAGACACGGTTCGGACAGCCGGACGAACCCTTCGCTGTGAAAAGCACACTATGATGGCCCAAACGCTATGAATTCACTCACGGAACACTGAAGCGTTTGAACGTGTTTCTGCGTTACTCCTGTGTGCTGTCTGTTTTTGGTGTGATTTTTGTATGAAACCGTTCGTGTTTGAGTTTTGTGAAGCTGTTGCTGTCGCAAGTTTGCTGTGTTGCTGTGTTGAGGCGTTTTGTTCCTGCATCGTATGAGAATTTCTACGAGAACGCGTTCCTGAATTGTATTTCTATGTGATTTCTATTTCATCGACGACTGCGGTTCAGTGTTATTGACCCTGCTTAATACCCCGCTGCGCAAAGCAATCGAAAACTTCTCAAACTCAAACTGCAAACATATTTCACAGCCCATAGCCGGCATCGCGAAAGAAATGGTTTAAAATTATTAGTCGTTAAAAATTAACCAGAGTCGTTTAAAATTGCTAGAATTTTTCATCGTCGATGAAATAGAAATCACATAGAAATACAATTCAGGAACGCGTTCTCGTAGAAATTCTCATACGATGCAGGAACAAAACGCCTCAACACAGCAACACAGCAAACTTGCGACAGGAACAGCTTCACAAAACTCAAACACGAACGGTTTCATACAAAAATCACACCAAAAACAGACAGCACACAGGAGTAACGCAGAAACACTTTCAAACGCTTCAGTGTTCCGTGAGTGAATTCATAGCGTTTGGGCCATCATAGTGTGCTTTTCACAGCGAAGGGTTCGTCCGGCTGTCCGAACCGTGTCTCCAGTGACCGTATTAGGTTCACATCACTGAGTCCGATCAGCAGGGTGGGTCTTGCCGTCTCCAGCGACGTTGTCGGAAAGTGATGTAGATGAGTAAAAGTACTTATCAGTATGTCGTAATTAAAGTTATTAGACGGAAGACTAAGGGCGGTCCCGTGGTACAGTCGTTAACTCGAACGACTCAATAATATGCCCGTCATGGGTTCAAGCCTAGAATGGACCGTCTCCTCGTAGCAAGGATTGACTATCCGGCTACGTGGTAATGAATTAAGTGTCGAAACCCTGTGTTGGCCGGCATGTCCGCGTAGGACGTTACGCCAAATAGAAGAAGAAGAAGACGGGAGACTTTGCTTGTTTATAGTGTAGGCGGCCGCTATGTTGTAGCGCCACCGCCCTACCCCCTTCGCTGATATCTGGAAGCTCACGCGATGAGACGTTTCTTCTTTCCGGGTCATGTTGGACGTCCAACAAAGCTCCAATGGATCTGCCTTTTCGTCGAGGCCCAATTGTAGAGCCTGGACCGCTTCCAATAGGGAAACCGATGATCTCTCGTCCAGGATAGCTACAGCATCTACGGCTCTTCCATTGTTGTAGACCGTCACGGGCCGGATGCGGAAAATCGCTGATTGTTTTTAGAGGTAGTGCGCTTGGTAGTGCACCTCTAGATATGTGTTTTGGCCACGGTGCAGCAAGGTATGATGTCGTAGCAAGGTATGAAGTTTGAATGCGAAATATTTCACAGCCATGAGGCCCGATTATGAAACACAAATTGTAAAGACAAGTTGTCAAAATCGGAAGATTTGTATTATGACATCCGTTTGTTTGTGTTGTGTGTTGGAAAAATAAAATTTAACGAAACACAAACTCACAAGCACACTGCCAATATGGGCTGTGAAATATGTTTGCAGTTTGAGTTTGAGAAGTTTTCGATCGTTTTGCGCAGCGGGCAAAGTCTGACATTATCATAAACGAACTGGCGGAATAAAGACCCAGGCTGCAAAAGACAGCCCGAAAGGCTACATTTTGTGTATTTATAATACTGGGTTGGCGAGTTAACTTGCTTTTTAAGCATTTTACTCTTATTATTGAATATAAATCTTCGTGAAAAATATATTGGACATCGATTATTTTACAACAAATGCATTAAATCTGAACAAGAACTGTTTTTCATCATTTTTCATCTTTTGACCCAAATGCTATAGTCATTGATATTATTGATGTTGGTAGCTTGGTTCGAATGTTGTTGTTGTTTTGGTTGTCAGTCGCTCAAATCGCTCAAATCAAAACATCAGAGAAGCCACCAGAAAAGGTCTTGAGCATCAAAAGTGTATATTTAAGGCGTGATTTCAGTGATAATTCATGTGTTACTGATATTTTTTGTTTTAATAAATAACATAGAATGGAGGAGTCTTTCGCCAAGCGCATTCGATACAACTCGCATCTGTATCGGAATCGTGATCGTCTGGTTAAAACAGAACAGGATGAAGAACCTATTTCAAGTGGAAGTACGAATGGTATGATATAAATTTTACTGATTGCTTTTACTTTTTACTTATCGATTATTGTTACTACATTGTAGCTGTAGAACTCGTGGAAAACGCTGATGACTATATCATACCGGATGATGGACCTGCGAACGTTCAAGATATCCAGGACGGTGATGAAATTGGAGCGCTGGAATGTGCGCATGATGAGGAAAATGATAGTGATGATCATGTCATCGATTATCTCATGGAAAGTTCAGATGAAGAGGAAGCATTGGAACAATACAACGAAGCATTTTCAGTGCATGATGCTTTACGTCGCTGGGCCATATCGAGAAATCAAACGTATGAGTCAATCGAGGAAGTGATGGATATTGTTAGAAAAACAAGTAATTGTAAGCTGCCAAAAGATGCAAGGACTCTGTTGAAGATCAACCGAAACCCTTCTGCGGAGATAACAACAGTTGAAGGAGGACAATATTGGTATCACGGTATTCAAAAATGTTTCAACGAACTAAGCTAATTGATCTCGCGTAATCGTTATAAATTTTCTTTATATTCATACATACGGTTTGATTATTTAAAGCAATCTAAGCCTTCATTCCGATTCTACGCTTTTGATAAACGTATCGATCGACGGATTACCACTATTCAAAAGTAGCAACCTTCAATTTTGGCCCATACTTTTCAACATTCATGAAATGCCAGAAGTACCTGTAATGATAGCTGCTATTTATTGTGGTCCGACAAAACCAGTAAGCATCGAACACTTTCTTCGTCCTTTTGTTGATGAAATCAACTTCCTCATGAAAAATGGAGCACAGATCAATAATAAGACGGTTAAGATAAAACTGCGCGCAATTATAGCTGATTCTCCAGCTCGGGCGTTTATTAAAGGTAATACAAAACAGTTATACATATCTGTACTTAGGTGATTAAAACTTTATGATTCTTCTTTCGTAGGTGTTGTCAGCTTCAACGGTATACATGGCTGCTTGAAATGTGTGTCTGAGGGAAGGAGTATCCGAGGAAGAGTAGCATTTCCCAATATCGCTGGTTCTGATCGCACTAATGAAGGATTTAGGTCGCGCTCGTATGGTAAACACCACAAATTTGATTCTCCTCTATTATCTCTATTAGACGAATTTGATCTTGTAAAACAAGTAATAGTTGCAGATTTATTGCATTTAATTGATTTAGGAGTTACAAAACGTTTGTTAATGGGCTGGATATGTGGAAAATTTGGTGTGGTGCACAAGTTATCTCCTGAACAAATCAACAAAATGTCAGCAATGTTGATGCATATCAAATTACCTGTAGAGATACACAGAAAGTTCCGTTCATTACGTGATCTCAAGTATTGGAAAGGCAATGAATTAAACTCTTTCTTATTTTACGCATCCGTTGTTGTACTCAGATGAACATTGAGTGAACAACAATACAATCATTTTATGTTGTATTTTGGCAACATTACAATTTTTTCATCTGAAGTATACAAAGAGCATCTTCTTATGACTTTGAGAACGAACTTCAGCATATGAAACATTCATTGCGAAGTGGATCGAAAAGTTTAGAACAAACAATAAACCGTATAGCGGAATGGGGAGCCTATAAACCGGATAAATATATTAAACAACTACAATATCCCACGATTCATAGGAGAGGAAATATTACTACACTTCATGTGCGCCAAGGATTTTGTATAAAGAATGATGGTAGCAATTCTTGGTTTTTAACAAAATCGGGTAGCGTATGTCAATTTGTAAATGCAGATATACAGCAGTCTTCCGTAGACTTAACAGCAAGAAAGCTAACTAGGATTATTGATGATTTCAACTATCCTTTCAATTCTAAATTTTTGAACATACATCGCGGAAATATTAACGATTTAGGAAAAAAAAATATTATAATAGGTTTTCAGGATATAAAATGTAAATTAGTAGTAGTACCATTATCTAAGGAAAATGAAAATAGTTTTGTTCCCTTGATACATACATTGGTTTATTAAAACAAAACAACCACGTTTTTTAAAATGATGTGTTTTAATTCAATAAAACGATTTTTTTTTTCAGTACGTACATAAATTCGTTAATAGTTCATTTATAAGTATTGACATTATTAAAACTATTCCTAACTGATTAATACTTCTTATATCTATGATGCGAAGTTTTCACTAATCCTACTAATTCTAACCGTTGCTTACTATGCCCAAACTTATTTTGTAAAACTTCTTTTATTTTCTGACCTATACCAGACCAACTGATATTGACCACAAACTCTCTTTAGAAAAGAATATCCATGCTTGCATGAAGTCGCGCATCCACACTATCTGTAGGTAGCCGAGCATCCACAAATGCTTCCATCTTATTTTTAAAATCGTTGTCTACTAATTTAAGCTCCAGATCGTCTAGTTCGTCTTTGGTACCAACAGGCTCAAATTCAAAGCTAGTTGCACGTACAATCCCTACGCTAGGAGCAACTCGATCAGCTACTATATCTAGCTCAGAACGCATCAGCTTGATCTGTTTTTCCATGTCTACTAGCTTTTTATTCGTCTGTTGTTGTTCGTATTGAATTTCAGTCATTTTTTTTAAATATTATATTCAGACACGAGTTGTCATCAACAACAGACATCGTTTGAGTCTCGATTGATTGCGATCTTGATACTTTATCTGAAAGTTAAACAAAATAAACAACCATATTACAGTTTTGAGCTAGTTTAGTATGATAAACTATGAATTTACTAAAACTACTGGCTTTTACTTACATTGTACTTGTTTTTGCTTGTTTGGCATGCCCGGGATGGAACAAGAAGATGCCGTTTTGGAATTACCCGAAGTCGTGGCTGAATGTAGCGGAGCATTTAGCTCTTGCAGCAACTGCTCGTGCAAAATCGGTTTGGCAGCACTAGTTGTTGAATCTGGTATAAAAGCATTTTTAATATGACATTTCATAATACTATTGCAGGATGCGTTAGCGACCAAACATAAATTCTCGCCATTATTTTGTGGTTTCGATGCCACCATAACACACTTCCCATCTATCATTTTCAAAATTAGCTTAGGTCGTTTTGCGTTAAAAATGCAAGAAAAAAGCGTTATTGTTTTGTACATCTCGATTCTTCTTACGCACTTACTTCTCCATGTTGCGTATTGTGCAGCTCGCGTATTGTGTGTATTCTTATTGCCACACAAACGATGGCCTCTCTCGGGGATCCCGTAGCTGTTACCACAAACTCTGCGATGCAAATGCTAACTATTTCTACAGGAAGAAGCTCAACACTGATGCGGACCAACAAAGCCTTCCATGAAAAAGATGCTCATCGAAACAACTCTACACACACACACCCGGTTTGACATGATATCACACGGCAGCAGCAACGAACGAAATGGTGATGCAGGGCAACTACAGGAAGTACAGGGAGCAAAAACGTGGGGCAGAGGGGGGAGTGCACATAGGGACTTCAGAAAGGCAATAACATACGACAGCTAATTTTTATTTAATTTTTTTTTGTTGGACAGTGTGAGGGCGACATATCATCACGAAACACACACAAAAACCAAGCCATATATACATTGAGGTGTGCAAACTCTGTCAAATACTGCCTAAAGCATCGTTATAAAGGCGCCTTTTCGTAGCCGGACGGGCGCCCGAAAGACTGCGGAAAGGCGCCTTTTTATGTGACATTTGCAGCCTGAGGAGACTAATTTGTTGGCAACAGCTATGTTGTGTACAACGGGGACAAGAATGTGACAGTTCACGGGCTAGGTATATGTTTACCTTACAGTGTGGAAACCTTGGGATAAAAGGAGTGTTCCCGTATTACACCTGTTTCCATCTACGTTTGAATCTCGTACCATTTGCATCGAATCGCAAACCGCCTGCTTTGAATCGCACGCCACTACGATTGAATGCGTGTAACCATGGTTGAATCGCGTGCCAGTACGGTTGAATCGCGTTCCACTATGGTCGAATCATATGCCACTACGATCGAATCTTGTGCCGCTACCATTGGATTCCTGAAAGCAAGAGCATAGTAAACTGTTTGTTTACGTTTGAAAGCTGTTTCTTTTTTCGCCGACTGCATTTCGTTTTCAAAATACTAATACACCTGGTTCCATCTACGTTCGAATCTTGTGCCATTTGCATCGAATCGCAAACCGCCTGCTTTGAATCGCATGCCACTGCGATTGAATGCGTGCAACCATGGTTGAATCGCGTGCCAGTACGGTTGAATCGCGTTCCACTATGGTCGAATCATATGCCACTACGATCGAATCGTGTGCCGCTACCATTGGATTTCTGAAAGCAAGAGCATAGTAAACTGTTTGTTTACGCTTGAAAGCTGTTTCTTCCTACACCGACTGCATTTCGTTTTTAAAATACTAATAAAAGGGAATTATACCCTGATTATAGGTAAACCCGACGAATATTGGTTGAAACCATGGATTTTACCATCAACAAGGGACCATGGTTTAAACCAATATTAGTGATTTACCTATAATCAGAGAATTCCCTTTTATTAGTATTTTAAACATGAAATGCAGTCGGCGAAGAAAGAAACAGCTCTTAAAACGTAAACAAATAGTTTACTATGCTCTTGCTTTCAGAAATCCAATGGTAGCGGCACACGATTCGATCGTAGTGGCATATGATTCGACCATAGTGGAACGCGATTCAACCGTACTGGCACGCGATTCAACCATGGGTGCACGCATTCGATCGTAGTGGCATGCGATTCGAAGCAGGCGGTTTGCGATTCGATGCAAACGGCACGAGATTCGAACGTAGATGGAAACAGGTGTATCATTTTGATGCATTTATGAGAAGTGTCCATCTTACCCGCAGTGTCCGTCTTTACCTACCTTCCCCTACATATAAAAAAAATAATTCGTTCAAATCTTGTCCAAACCGTTTTCCATATCATTCAAGTGCAGCATTTCGGCAATTTCTTTCATATTCGTGCCTAGGTCATAGGCTCGAACAATGCGTTCGCGGTTTTCGTTAGATGTCTTTTAAATGGCCCCACGTTCCATTTCGTAATGCTGCATGTAAAAAGCACGAATATTAGTAGAAATCTAGGATTATACTTTCAATCAGAGAATAACTACCTTTTATTAGAATTTTAGCACCCGACAAAAAAAAGAAAGAGCTTTCAAACGTAAACAAACAGTTTACTATGCTCTTGCTTTCAGAAATCCATAGTGGCACACGATTCGATCGTAGTAGCACACGATTCTACCATAGTGGAACGCAATTCAATCCTACTGGAACGCGATTCAACCATGGTTGCACGCACTCGATCTTAGTGGCATGTCATTCGAAGCAGGCGGTTTGCGATTCGATGCAAACGGCACGAGATTCGAACGTAGATGAAAACAGGTGTAAATTCCCTTTAGGTCGAATTTGAAAACCCATTTCAAAAGGTATAAAATTGTAATCTTCAGTTTTAAATTGTATAAATTGTTATAAATATATTGTTTTAAATGTGTTATAAATTGTAAAATCAGATCACATAACTAATTTAGTGGCTAAAACCTACCACTTCACGTAAAATTATACGAAAATTAGCAATAATTTGACTGAAACCCTCGAAACTCGACATACGCTAATATTCGAGATACCCCAGTCAGACAGCCTTCTGTTAATCTACCCATTCGAGCAGTTTTGTGTCTGTCATAACAGTAATTTAAGAGCAATTTAGCGGTACGAAGTTTTGTCGATTGTTGTCAGTGATAAGATGTAGATAAGAACAAAAAAATAATTCTTTTAGTCATCTTTTAGTGGAAGAAGACGTTGGCGGTGTGTTCAAAACTGTAAAATGTAAAAGTCAACCGAGAAATAGAGTTTATTATTGCTAATTGTGCATCACCTTCTCCGGGTGAAGCGGCTGTTCGAGTCGAGTTTGCTAAACAAAATCATTATAATTGTTTGTATATTAAAAAATAAAAAAATAGATTAAGGAACAGGATCGATCAAAACTGCTCAAATGGGTAATTTAACGACTGCTAATTTACCATAAAATTACTCTTAAATTACCGGTATTTAACGGTAAGATAGGTGTAAATTCAGTCCGATTTGTCTGACTGGGACGCTATTGCCTCCAGTCCGCATTAATAGCGTATATCGGGAAATACCTATAGCGGAATTTGGGGCAAGTGTGCCATACGGGGCAAGAGTGCCACGTAGCATTTTTCCTTAAAAACTTTAGTTTAATGATCAATTGTGCATACAGTTGGTTGCTTTCCAATGACTAGGTATACTGAGCCGAATTTCATATAGTTCTTCTTCTTCTTCTTTGGCTCAACAACCGTTGTCAGTAAAGGCCTGCCTGTACCACTTGTGGGCTTGGCTTTCAGTGACTAATAGATTTCCCCCCATAGCAGGATAGTCAGTCCTACGTATGGCGGCACGGTCCATTTGGGGCTTGAACCCATGACGTGCATGTTGTTAAGTCGTACGAGTTGTCGAGTGTATTACGAGACCAGCCGACAATGCATCTAGCACATCATTATTTTCCGTATTTCTATTATGCTACCGTTATTGCCGCTCAGGATGCGGGGAACGTATTTTCTGCCTTACTTCGGCCTCCCTTAGAATCCTCCTCTGAGCTCTAACATTAGTTAACGGGAGGCCACGTCCGCCTCGGTCACTGCAATCACTTCTGCGCCGTTCATGTCTACTCGAGGCGCCTCGAACAAATGTGGGATTACTCGACCGTCGTCACTGCTTATGGGTGTTCGCCGACGCCTGCGGTAGCGCTCCTCACGAGATGGGACTTCCGCCCGTCTCTCCAACGCTCTGAGGGGAGGGGAGATGACGGTGTTGGTTGGATTGATACGGACTGTTCCGAACTGATCCGAACTGATCCGGACTGATCCGGACTGATCCGGACTGATCCGAAGTCAAATTCGGTTATCATCGGGAATTGGAGTCATATTTTGCGCACCGGAGTCGGAGTTGATCCATGACTCCACTAAAGGATTACCCATCACTAGTGTGTACAGCTTCTATTGGAAATTCCTATTGGAATTGTCCAACAAGGGTGCTGTAGAGTCCCATTCCCATTAAATTAAGTTCATTTCACGGAAGAAGGAGTCAATTAAGTGTCCCACAGCTATGAGAACTCCTGGAAAACCCTGTAAGGATCATAAAGATAATAAATAATAATACATACACATTGCAAATTCCAACTGGATTCTAAATGAGTCCGCCAAAACAAGAAAGAAAGTTCCGTTTCCATTTAAGAATGGATGTTTGAAAAATCCCAAAACTATCGGAACACGTAAAATTCCCACTATTTAATTTCGCGGAATACAATCAAAACAGTTGAACAATTTTTAGTAAGCATGCTTTATAGTTGAACGCTCCATAGTTGACAGACACTTCAATTAAAACGCATGCGTTTGTATGGAAAAATCAGATTTTGAAAAAATCACTAACATCTCATGGCTCTCATTCACTCTTGCCTAGGAAAATTTCAGAAGTTTTTTGGGTGAAAAAACGTGCCAACTAAAAAACACATAGTCTATAGTATGCAGGGAATCGAAGTTTAACCAGTGAGTTCGGACTGTAAATGAACAACGAACCATACAGAAGACGAACCTAAAATTACTTAACGGTTGAATATCTGTAGAAATTATACGATTATCGGTATACGATTAGCCTGATGAGCGTTCTACGGTTAGAGCACTGATCATTAGTGAATCATTTGCATGTTGACTGCCATCCTGGTATCGCAGCGTTTCGAATGAGCACGTGTTCATTCCAGTCGTATAAAATAAAAGGTTGTTTAAACAGTTCTCGACTGATAGAAAACACAAGTAGAGAAACTTAGGTAAAAAACATAGGGAGAAAATGATGAAATCGTTCATGATAGAAAAAGTATCAGAAATTAAAAGGGTCCGATTTTGAATACCCAGCACTGTATGTGTAATCAGTAAGTCACTAAAACCCAAGCCCACCAGTGTTACGGGGAGGCCTTAACCGACCACGGTTCTTGTGCAAAAAAAAAAATATTTTTTCAATATTTTTTTCGCGATACCGACTAGCATCACCCGCTGGTTCTAGGCGTTCAGAAGGTTCAGTGGCAGTCCACGTACGCAATTTGACACAACATACATATGCATAAACATGAGAAATATAGGATGCCGATCAACACAACGGATGAATAGCAGCAAAGCACAAAGTTGTAAAGCGATTAAAATATCACAAACAAATAAACAATGACATTTTGACACCCTCAGGAGTCACCTTCAAAGAATGGGTTGCACATTTTCACCACAATTGTATCCTAAAAACGGACATAAATATGATAACTTATGCTAACACCAATGGTGTGACGCGGTTAATATGTTCGGAAGGGAGCTTAAAACAAATACCACGTTTTCGGGAAAACACCTCTAAGACTTAGATAATTTTGTTTAAGTTGATGGTTTCAATTAATAAAATTATGTATACACCGTATTGATACAGAATCTTTTTTCAATTATGTTAAAATTTATATGAAAAACTAATTAACACGTTCTGCCTGGTGGCAGGCCTCAGACCCTGCCAGTGAACTAGTTGATTTACCCGATTTCACACGGGATAACATTAATGTCTCGTTTTTATTAAAATGAGAAGAATATGCAACCTGAGGAGTACTAAAACTATTACAACGATTTTATCCCAAAGCTTCATTTTTTCTTATCTGGCATAATAACTGTTAATCTGGTGTAGGTAGTTAAGATCTGCCATAGTAGCCATCATTCATTTGGATATCCGTTAGTTGATTGGTTTACTCGAATACCAGGATAAACAGTCGTGAGCATCAGGGACTCGATCCATGCAAGAGTTGGGCACATGACAGGAATTCTTTTGAGAGTACAGTGGAGCGCCATTTGTCCGGGTACCTTTTATCCGGCTGTCCGTTTATCCGTGCTGTTGAGAAATGACAGTTCAATACAATGATGACATTGCGTTATGAGGAGGATATTTGAAAAAGCGATTAATTGAGCACATTGTCATAACAAAACACCCGATAATTCAAGGCAAATTTCAAATATTCTGGTGGAAAAAGCATGAAGTTAATAAGAGCTGGGTTATTTTTATCAACAAATAAGACAATATTCCAAAAATTCTTCTTCTTAAATTTGGCGTAAACGTCATACGTGAACATACCGGCCTGTACAGGCATCCCCCGAGTTACGACGATTCGCAGATACGACGATTTTGATTTTGACAGTGAAAAGTTGTCACTGGCATGAAATTAATGTATTTTTTTGAATTTCTGTGCTGATAACCGTTACACACACATTTTCAAAGAATCTTTAACTAACCGATCTTCAATATTTACATCGTGCAATCGACTTTTGCTGTAAAATTAATACATTATCAAACATTGTTGCCCCCGGAACGCCGAACCTCTCGGCAGCAGGGCTCGTCGTCGTTGTAGGGTAGAGGAGAGGCTTGTCTTCGCGCCAGTTTTCGGTTGCAGTGCCGATGTAATGTGATCGAACGTACGCGGGGGCCGTCGAGCACTATGTTAGCGGGGAGTCAGTTTTTACTGATATGAGACGAGGTGGAATGAACTGTTCAAAGCGGACTGATTGAACCCGGAATTTGATCGTCCAGGCGATCATGGAAACTCCTAAGGGGTTTCCCTTACTGGAAACTCGAAGATTTTTAGGAAGTGTAACGTCCTCTCTTGGCAGTCCGAACGAATCTGATCGGTCGTGATCGGTGTTGGTTTTATTTATCGATAAAATATATTGGTTCGGTGCAATTTCTTACAAATTAGGTCGCTGTGTTGTTTTGTGACAATTACTTGTTTTTGTTTTGTATGGGATGCGTCAGGGAGGGGTGAGGTGTTTTTGTCGCTGCGTGCTTATGCTGTAGTTTCAATGTATTGCGCAAGAAGGTTTCAAATGGGTGTCTTCGTCACCGCGCTTGTACGTTGCTATGTGTTCTCGGTGACGGCGACCTACTTTTGTTGTGGTGACAATTGCTTTTGCTTATGATGCATGTTTCGGATGTTTTTGAATGGACTGTGTGGCCTGAACTCTTCGGGTTTGTTGCCCTGGTCTGATTTGCTGAATATGTTATAAATGTGTTACAATAGTGTGATTTGTTACCATGTGTCTATAGCTGATAGTGTGGTTAATAATAATGTAGTTTATACTATAGATATATTATACTATAGAGCCGGTCTCGTAGTACAGTCGTCAACTCGTACGAATGAACAACATGCCCGTCATGGGTTCAATCCCCAAATAGACCGCGCCGCCATACGTAGGACTGACTATCCTGCTATGGGGGGAAATCAATTAGTCACTGAAAGCCAAGCCTACAAGTGGGCACAGGCAGGCCGTTTGACCGACATCGGTTGTTGAGCCAAAGAAGAAGAAGAAGACTATAGTAGATATGCTACACCGATCTCGCTATATATAAAATCGAAAATCGCCACAATGACGTGAGTGTAAACATTCAGCGAGAGAGCGAAAGCGGTGAGCGCAGCTCTCTTAGCAACGCGAGTTGCTGCGAAAGGACTTGCTCCATGCCACACTGCCAGCCCGCGTGTAATGAGGGCAATGGTTACTTAGATTTTTTGTTTACACACACCGATTTGAAAACACGTGGTATTGGATATAATGATTTTTTTTTTAATTAAAGTAGCAAATTAGCCACCTGATGATAAAGTGTCCCATCTCATACCCCTTCACATTATAAATCAAGATATTCAAGGCAATATTTAAAAAAAATATTGGAGTCGGGACAAGGAAAACGCATGACAATAAGAGGCGGATGTAGCCGAGAGACCATAAGCGGCCATATGCTAAAAAGCCTTGATGAAATTCCGAGCAAGAAAGGGGCGGATGTTGATGGCTTGAAAGTTAACGATTTGCTCGAGGGCGGGAAGAACTACTTATTTCAGGATGTCCTTCGGGAACAAAGCACTAAAGGGAGAGATGGTTCATTGTGCTACATGACTGCAACATACTGCGCGTTAGTGGAGACAACCGTGCGCACTGCATTCAGCCGGATCAGCATCAACTGCAGAATGATCCACAATGAAACTATGCTTACTGTAACGTGGTCAAGAGAGCTGAAAAGATTCTGACTGTATCTATCAAGAGTGACGGCAATATCTACAATGTGATGCTATCACCGTACTATGTTGTCGATTAAGAACAACCACGTTATAATTAAGGACACGTCAAATTAGAAGCAAAATTTGACAAATGTGGGGCGGCAAGAGTAAATAAAGTAGTTTGCAAGTAAATGTGAATTTAGTTAATTGATCTGGAAAGGCTATAACAGTGCTGAATCATTCTTTTCTATAACAGTATAGATTGGAATATTAGAACTATACATTTGGAATGGTTATATGAGGGGATATGTTCACTGTCGAAATCTGATATTTGGCACAACAGTAACAATTGTCTCATACACAAATACCCTTTCCATTGAATACTTCAAAACCAGTTTCAGGATAATAAAATAAAATTTTGATGGCGTTTTTGGAAATGACCCTCATGAAATTAAAGACCAAGCAAATTTACATTGAAATTGTTCTAAGCATCTATTACTAATTACCTAACGTATGAAACATAAGTCGAAAAAAAGAGTAGAAATGGAATTCGAACCACGTGCGATATCATATTTTTGTAGTTCAATCTTAACATTTATGGGCACAAAAAACAGAAGTCACCCTAATTTTTTTTAATCCACTGCACATCAATACGTTTTTCAATGAACACGTTGTAGAGATTACTACTTAGCTATGCTTTCCAAAAAAATCACGCCAATAACCAAAAAATAATAATCAAAAAATTATACATTTGCGTCTACAGAGGCATTTAAGATTTAAGATTTACATCAGTGTGGCTCAAAAGTAGCCTCATCGATATTTAACGGTTCTGCAATGTACAGTAAGAACTGTAACAACAAGGAAGCTACAAGGTTAAAACAGTTGTAAGAACAAATAAGAACTCAAACACCTATGAGTTATGGTTGTTGCCACTGGACGTGTAGAGTTTGAAAATGATTCGAAATTTGAGGACATCCGGTAGATTTTACCGGGCCTTAATTAGTATTCAATATATATTCAATAAACGACATTGAAATTAATATTTTGCAAATAAAGATGTTTTAGCCGGACTGTTTTTGTGGAACAGCAATGTTTATCTCAGCATTATTTTTAGTTATCGTTTTGTTTGAGTGAGTTTTACGCTGCCCGGCCGTGTAGAAATAGTCTTTTTGTTTCTCGAAAGAATTTTTCTCTAACGGATCAGTGGTGTCTAGAATTAGTACGAGTATTCTCTATTTAACGGACATATGAACGGTTTTTGTTAGTTTGGTTGGTTTCAAATTAATTTTAAACTATGTTCGTTGTATCAAAGGGGTGGTTTAAACCGCTCAATTAATTGTTTTATATGATTCTTTCGTGAATATAACGCAGGGTTTAACCTTTTAGAATATTGTTTTTAAATTCAATCAAGAGGGAAGTTCGCTTTGAATTTGACAATTGATGTGTCAAATCGATTGGGCTGCAGCCTGTCCGAGCAACCTGTCAAGCGAAGGCTGCACTCTGGCACCAATCGAAAAACGTCTCGCGCGACAAAATATAGCTCGTTTGGCCCAGTCAACCTACATGCTTTTTGTTTAAAAAAAAAAAACATAAAAAATGAGTTAAAATGTGTTCAAATTTGTGTATTTGAGTTTTGAACATAAACAATCTCAACAAATCGATTGTTTCAGCCCGCGATTGTTTTGGTACTCATTATAACTGCTGCTGCTCATTTTGGTGCTGCGTTATAACCGACTCCAGAGCCGTGGGTGACTGGAGCTTAGCGGAACTGGCTATTTATGTAGGCTTTCTTAACATGTGAAGTTCCATGAAATCACATATTCCCTTTCTATAGAATGATTGTGAATATTTTCTGTAGACTTTAAACATTTAACTGGAAATTTTAATTGGCAATGTACTTTTCTAACTCGTCCTACAGTATAGTGAACTCGCAAAACTGACAATCATGAGTGAATAACTCATGAAAGCTTGTATAGGTCGGCATGTCCGCGTAGGGCATTACGCAAAATGGCATTTAAGCTTTTAGAAAAATTATTCTTACTGTGTGTTACGGACAACAAAAGTGTTTGGGTTTGGCTTTAAGTATGCTGTTTATTAGAAAAAATTAGTATAAAAGAAAACGAAAAAAATGTAAAACAAAAAATGCAATGGTTCTTGATGAAAGGCTGGTGGTTAGCAATTGCAATTGGTTGTATTCAATGTATTTTATTGATACTTGCGATATAAAATTTGGTAACACCAAAAATGAAAATGAAAAGGATCGAGTAAACTAAGCAACAACATAACTGTTAAGGATGTAAGTGAAAAAAAAAACATACTTATTGAGGCGCATAATAATTTTTCTATAGCGACTCTTTTACTACCAGCATTAAAGCATTAATATTTGATACATAGTTTGGGAAATGTAAACAAAATCAATTGTTAAATTTTTTGCATAAAAACAATAGCTCTGATGCACAACATTTCTACTCCTCTTAATCACCACGCATTGCCGTGGTTATTAATTCAGGAAAAAATAAAGTTCAAAATTTGTAATGAGTACACAAATTGGAGGTGGAGTTGCAGCAGAATAAGATTGAGACATTGCCACAGAAAGTGTAGATATGACATGTTCAAGGTAAAAAAACAATAAATAAGAGGATGGAGCTTTTTTAAGCAGAATTATGATTTTTAGTGTTCACTCCCCATTATGAAATTTTTCTCAGTGTATTGTAGCACCCTTTGGCATCTTCTCTACAAATTTGAGCAAAATCGGTTGAATGTTTCATTTTTAACAAAATATTAACATCATTAGATCTTGATGAAACCATCAAGAATAGGAGAATGGAAGGGGATGAAGAGGAGAAAGTGGTAAAAAAAGCACAACAAATCATGTCCTAAACTATAAAATACATTTATGACAACTTTAGCTAGAATTAATATGCAAGTTATTGCGAGATGCAAAACTGTATTCTGTTTGTAGTGATGGGAAAATGAAGTTTCTGTCGGAATCGATTTCAGCTAGTTCCGAAGTTTTCTGGAATCGATTCTGAATAGAAGCTCCGGAATCGGAATTAGCTCCGGAATCGGAACCAGCTCCGGAATTGGAATTGCTCCGGAATCGGTATTGGCTCCGAAATCAGAATCGGTTTCGAAACTCCGATAGCGTAATCCAGCGGCCGGCAAAGTCCGGCCCGCGGACCGAATGCGGCCCGCCGCAACATTCAATCCGGCTCGCGAAAGGTTTTGACTGTTTTTGAAAGATGGGAAGAAACTATTCGTATACAACTTGCTGAATATTTTCTAGAATTAAACTTTATAACATCGTACTCTTTCAACTTTAATTAAAGTACTATGGAATGACGGATCGTTCGGTATGTTCGAACTCGTGATCAATATCCCCGTAACGTTTACATGAAAAAATTGCCTTTTTTCGGCTGGCTGTAGAAAAAAAACCAGGAGAGATATTTTCTTTACATGTACATCATTTAAAAGGTAATTATTTAAGCTTCCTTGGACAAATAAAACTAAGACTTTTGGCCTAAGACAATAAGTCTAAGAAATAAGACTAAGAAATTCGCCATAATGGACGAAGACATGCATATAGGCATCCTAAGTGCTCGCGACAAAATTGTTAGAGTAGAGCTTTTGCATTATGTTGGTCCAAAAAATTCGATGGAACACATGTGACGGATGTTGTACTAGTTTGCAGACTATGGTGTCATGTTTCAACAACCGAAATTAACGAAATATGAACGCATTGAGTTTTGGCGGTATTGTTTGCCTTTGCGAAGTCAGTGGACGCGATTTATGCTTGCTGATATGTGTGTTTATGTTTCCCATACTATTTCACTGTTTGGTGGGTTGCATCGATCTTCCGGCCCAGATAACTGAGTAATGTAGCCACTTGTACCTCTGTCTTCATTTTTAGCTTTTTTGGAACCTCAAACAAGAACCTGGGCTTTATTTCAATGCTTTGATTGTTGCCTTATAGTGCCAAGATAGTGGTGAACAAAACGCAGAAATGTTCTTATGCGACGACAGACTTCAGTACGCAGTCCATTTAAAAAGCTACGGGGTGTCATTCATTGATCGCGCACGCTTATAAGTTGGTTGGTTCACTTTTTTGGTAATCATGGTTAGAGTTCGACTGATAGAAGTGTCAAGGTAAGGTGACTGATAGAGGTTGTCTGTTGCCTCATGGGATACTGCTATTTAAAGTGCAATTAACGTTTTGTTAGAGCGGGTGAAGATAATCCCATGATAAATCCATGAATTTGTCAATTTTGTTGATGCAACCGTTATGTAATTTTAACATTGATTCAACAAGATAGTAAGACTTTCGAAATGAAGGAAATCGCACACGAAATTTAATATTGCTGAGATATACTAAAGCCTGGTTACAATAAATTTATCTAAAGATTTGCATGCGACTTGCATTTGATGGGAGAGCATTAGACTATCGCCAGCGCAAAACATGCAATACAAAATTTTAAATATAGTGAAAAAGCTCCATACATTTTCACGCGATATTTTTTTTTTTCTTTTTTTTTCTTTTTTCTTCATTTCACACATATCAGTTGGTTTCCCTTTGAACTATTTTAGGGATATTTTCGATTTAAAACTCCTGTTATTTTAATGAGAACGACGATTCCACACTGTTGCTGTTTACGAGTGCAACGATTGTCAAAGTGCGTTTTCGTAAGGAATCAGTTATCAATTGATCTGACATGGTATGACATCTGACTTGTCCATAAAGCATTTTTATAATTACTGAATCTATGTTTGCTTCGATAATTTTTCAGCCGTTCAGACTTTTGTATCATACCCGGAATATATTCAATATTTTTTTGCGGCGTGGGAGGAGGGGTCTTTAAGAAGCGACATTAATCCCTTTTTGTTATTTTTTGACTGATCAAAAGTTTAGTCATATTTTGCTGATTCTCAAATGACTAATATTACAATTCGTTTTTAAAGTCGGTATCATTAATTTTGAACCGTATTTTGATGATTTAATTACAGAAAAACAACAATAACACCTGAACTGTTTGTCAAAGATTAAAATGTAATCATTTAAGCGCAATAATAAAAATACCGCATTCACCTGGCCCGCGGCACTCGATCATTTACTGAAGTTGGCCCTTTGCCTCAAAAGTTTGCCGACCGCTGACGTAATCGATTCCGAAGCTGATTCCCTGGGACTTGCCAATCGTATTATGCTATGGAAACAACATACATTGAAAACTGTACTCTACTCGCTTGAACAGCAGCAGTGGGCAAATAAAATAATGTTGTGAGAATAATTTTGGTTGATAAAAACAGCGGCCAAAATTCGCCTTTTCCTGCAAAATATTCAGCTAGACGAATACTTTTTGGACTGACTGTACATTGAAAACAACTGTACTCTACTCGCTTGAACAGCAGCAGTGGGCAAATAAAATAATGTTGTGAGAATAATTTTGGTTGATAAAAACATCATCCCACACATAACAGTATTGGTGAACAGAGCACAGTTTTAAGTTTAGCTAAAAAAAAAACTCAATTTTGCACATTCGGTTTACAGTCAACTGCTAGCGTTCTAGATTCCGGCGGAACGGAAAGTTGATAAAAATCAGCGCCGGGCTGAACGTGTTAATTTCCATTCGAAATTGTGTTTAAAGCACTGCCGAATTTCATCAACCGCATATCTCGGATTTAGTGTAATATGCTGTAATACAAAACACATTTCAGAATTCCACTCTCGTCTGTTAGTTATTTTAATTGAACAAGCTATGATCCAACATCTAGTATGTTGGCATTGAATAACTGACGCGTTATTTATTATAATACCAAACAATTCGTAGAAAATTTACCTGTTATGATTGCTTAATGCATACAACTTCACGAAAACTGCGTCTCTTTATTTATCACACACAAAAATGCACCACGATTTGGAATATGGCAACTATTTTAAAAACTGCTTATGTATTTTTCTCAATCCACACAAAGGGATACTTTTGCCAGTAAAAATGCCTTTGCTATACTTCTGTACCCTGTTCATTCGTTTCGTTAAATGCAACTTAAAGTTTCAAACAAATTACAAATTGCGTGTAGTAAATGTGCAAAATGTCCAACTGATGCCAATTGACCGTGCTGCCAACTGGATCCAAACATTTTCTAGACGACCCCGCTCAAGGTGTATGAGTATGACAAGGTGAAATTGTAAAAAGCAAATCCTAACCAGAGTGACCAGAAATACCGATTTTAGGCCCGATTATTAGGGGCGGAGGCAACGCTTTTTCGCATGCGATTTTATCAGACGGCCTGTCAAATTTTTATATGGGAATTGACAGATAACGTCGGACGACGAAATCGCACGTCCGACGTTATCTCTGTCAAATCCCATATAAATCTCATCCGATAAAATCGCATCCGATCCAAGGTATATGGATATTAGGAGGTAAAGTGCTTTAGAGCAAATTGACATTTCTCGACTTGACATAACAATACTGGGGGCTACGGTATTAAAATCGGGGAGGGCTGGAGGGAGGTATAGAAAATTGTATACGATTTGACATAACAATACTCAATGATGGAAATAAATAAATAAATAAAATGTAAAGACAAGTTGTCAAAATCGGAAGATTTGTATAATGACATCTGTTTGTGTTGTGTGTTGGAAAAATAAAATTTGACGAAACACAAACTCACAAGCCTACTGCCAATTTGACGTTAATGACAGCACCTACAAATCTGCCGCAAGCGGCGATGCGGCAAAATCAAAATCATTGGATATTGCCGCATCGCCGCATGCGCTTTTGTTTCAGATGTCAAATGTCTAAAATCATATCAAATAATGTTTATCTTTATGAAGAAACAATGAAATATCATAACAATAGCTTAAAAACCTAGAAAATCAAGATAACTCATTTCTTGCCGCATGTGGTTAAATCGCATTCGGCGAGGTTCTGACCGTTTCCTTATCTGTATTCCTACCGATTTTTTATATGCCTACCGAAAATCACAGATTTTCTCATAATACTGACCGAAAATTCCTCCATTTCCCATATGATAATATGCAGTAAACTCCATATGAAATATGGAAATCAATAGCGACCAGAACCAGAAGTTCAACACTGACAACTAAGGCTCGTGTCTGTACTTCATGAGATGCGATGTAATTGGACGTGCTGCTAAAATTTTATATCGTATTTGACTGGTATTGTAAGACGTGCGATTTTGTCATACGGCAGAATAAAACAAAATATGCCGATGTAATTATACACGATGTGTAGAAACAAACTCAAACGTATATTTTTTATCATTATTGTTACGTTCAACTCACTAAGACCCGTGGCAACGCTCATCGGATGCGATTTTATCGGACGAGATTTATATGGGATTAGACAGATAACGTCGGACGTGCGATTTCGTCGTCCGACGTTATCTGTCAATTCCCATATAAAAATTTGACAGGCCGTCCGATAAAATCGCATGCGAAAAAGCGTTGCCACCGCCCTAAGGGCTTGGTACTTGTTCCGACGCAGCGTATCGCAACGCATTACGTGACGCACGCTGGTATTTGTTCGCTGCGTTCTGCATGGATATGTCAACACATTTAACAAAGAAAAACATCAACAATCAGTAATAATGCCTCTTATTTATAGGTTCTGATGTGATTATAATGTTAAATTACAACTGGAAAATCATTTACAGTTCTGCATAAAACAGTGCAAAGCATGTTTTCGCTTTTTTATTGCATATTGCATACTGACCCGCACACACCTGTTTTGCAGCAATTACGAAATTACTTTCTCTACATTTATTTTGTTTTGTTAATAAAATTATTTAGTAGTCCAACTACACGCAAAACTGCGCTCGAAACAATTTAACGTGAAAAAATATCGATTTTCACCCGATATGGTTACACCATTTTGACAGACGCGTCACGACGTGCGTCGAAATAGAAATTTTTCTACTTTGACGCTGCGTCGTGCGTCGTTAACGCATGCGTCTGTCAAACCCCATACATTTTGGCAACATCGCAACGCATTGCGTCGGAACAAGTACCGTTAGAGAGCGGTGATCAAAATAATCGCAATATTAATCTAAATAGCTGCTGACAGCACATACGATAAAATCGCACTCGAGTTAGCACTGCCACTGCGACTGGTTCTAAACGGCTGCGTGGAACCCCGAGAAAAGGGAATCGCAACCACTCAAAAGGAAATATGCATCTCAATACTTCATTTGCGTAGAATCCCTAGTACAATTTTCCGATCAACACTTCAGAAAGGGATCATTCGTGTGACCATAATGAACCGAATCTGATGCATCTTCTATTTAAAGACAGGATACATTTTCTCGTGCAAATTAGCACCCCCCCTTTCCGCTTAACACTTCAAAAGCTACCGAATACCGAATACTACCGATACTAATTGAAACACTTACCGAACACTACAGATAAAATGTTGGTGCTCCTACCGAAAACTGCCAAAATAATCTGGACACACTGATCCTGTCAAACAATTTCGATCAATCTGTGAGCTCGCATAAGGCAGTGCTCTGGCACCAATCGAACACGACTTTCAACTCGAACAAACCCAAGGTGGATTTAAAAATATCAGGTGGTGGACTCTAGTGCATTTTGACAATTCGTCACTTGACGTATGGTCCCCAAGATTCAAACTGTTTTGCATATATTAAATTTGTTCATATAATTTATCTACCTCATTTTTTCGATTAAATATTCTTTAAAAATATATTTTGCACATTGCGAGTTTTTATTTAACATTGAAACATGGATTAAAGTGTGTTATTTTGTGTTATTCTGCGAATTTTACTATAATTAATTGTGTTTTCGACATTTTTGATGATAAAAAATAAGGACTTGTAGAAATTAGAAATTCGAATTTGTATATACCTCACACATACACCTTGACATCCTTACACATACACCTTTTCTATATGTACATCTTGTTTGTGCGATCACACCTAGGTTTAAGTATCTCAGGCAATACTGTCAAATAGAGATGTCATTCGTGATTGAGCGCTAAAACAGAAAACACGCAATTCTTCAGCCTTCAGTTAATTCTTCCGAAATTAAGAAAGATTACAATTCAGAAGTGGGATAAACCGTTTGTGCCGAAAAATGCTTACAAAAGAGGAACTTCTTTGTGCTTTGGAAGTTGCTAACATCGAAGTGCCTCCGAAAGCAACTTTACCACAACTACGCATGTTGTACGAGCAAAGTGTACCGAAAAACAAAATGGAGGAACAATCAACCCAGAATTTCATTCCTCAAAGAGTGTGTGCAGATGAAGACGAAGTGACGAACAATGGAAACCACGTTGCAGCAGCCGCCATCTTGATGAAAGACAAAGCTGCTCCGACATCTTCGACGCAAGGTGCTTCATTCGACGCAACTTCTCATCAATTGGAATTAATGGCGCTACGAGCAAAAATTATGGAAATGGAACAGCGGCAGACGTTTACGGATGGTCGATTGGTTCATCCCGAGGAGTTGAAACATTTGATACCGGAATTTTCTGACGGCCTCGGTATCAATAAGTGGATCAATACGATTCGCTACAATAGCGAATTATATGGATGGCAGGATCGCACGATGCTTTTATATGCAGGCAGTCGGTTGACTGGAGCAGCAAGCGAATGGTACAATGGCTTCCGTAACACTTTGAAGACATTCGACGAATTCGCTGACACAATTAAAAAGGCTTTTCCTGATCGCTGTAACGAAGCCGTTATTCATAGCCAATTAGCATCGGTCTACAAGAAAATTTCTGAGTCGTACACAAGCTATGTATACCGAGTAAATGCGCTGGGAATGTCAGGCCACGTGAGTGAGGAGGCTATCATAACTTATGTCATCAGAGGACTTTCTCGTGACCCTCTCTATGATAGCCTTGTGACCAAGGATTACCGCGATATTTACGACCTGATTGATAACATTAAGCGATATGAATCCCATCTTCTATTGCGCAAAAACCCAGAACGCCGCAGCCCATCTCACATCAACACCATTTCCCCGAGACCGATTCCACCAAGACAAACGACGACAGAACCTCTTCGATGTTATAACTGCTCGAATCATGGACATCATTCATCGCAATGCACACAACCTCGCCGAGCTCCGGGTTCCTGTTTCCGATGTGGTAGCACATCACATGTCATTCGCAACTGTCCTGTCCCAGATATACGTCAACTAACGGTTGCTGCGGTACAGGGCAACGACAATGAAACAGCGCATCTAGATTCTGGGGAAAATGGAAACTTCGTTCAACTTGAGGCCTATCAGGAGGTAAGTGTAGCTTTTAAGAGAAACAATGTTTGGAGCCCAGGGTTAATTATAACATCTCTTTTTGATTCCGGTAGCTCTAAAAGCTTCATAAATGAAGCCATTGTTCCGGTTACAAAACTAAGCGCTCCCCAACCAAGTGGATTTCGAGGAATAGGAAATGTGAATTTACAAACTCTTGGAACAGTACAGCTAAAACTTAGTTTTTGTAATCAAACATTCATTCACAATTTCTATATTTTACCAAAAAGCTACATGTCCCTATCCATGATAGTAGGGAGAGATTTGTTATCAGAATTTAGCATCACACTCGCTCAATTCCGTAAACATTACAGCAAACTTATGCTGATGAATTTAAATAAAGATAAAATTCTGAACTTAAAAAAACCGGGTTTTTCGATCCAGGCTCCCTTACCAGAGGTATGCAAAGATTCGAAATTGTCCGATCCCAATATTTCTTCAAAATTCATTTCGATATCAGACAAATCTGAACATAAACAACAATATGACACAACTTTTTCTGAAATGTGTTCTATAAATATTAGCGATGAGGCTAGCACTATAAATGTTGGAGAACATCTTTCTAAAGAACAAGGCATTGCTTTAAGATCAATAGTGTCCAATAATTACATTAATTTTCCGGATAAACATATAATACCATCTGCTCATAAAATGCGAATTAGCTTAACTCATGATACTCCTATTTTCACAAAGCCTAGACGACTTTCTTTCGATGAAAGGAATAAAGTAAAAGTCATTGTGAAGGATTTATTAGAGAAAAATATAATAAGACCCAGTAACTCTCCTTATGCTTCCGCACTGGTACTCGTTAGGAAGAAAAATGGCGAAATTCGTAAGTGTGTCGACTACCGACCTCTTAATAAAGTAACAATCCGCGACAACTACCCGCTTCCACTCATAGAGACGTGCCTAGAACACTTGGGCAATAAAAAATTCTTTACGTTACTAGACCTAAAGAGTGGTTTTCATCAAGTGGCAATGGACGAGGATTCAATTAAATTCACAGCGTTTGTTACTCCAGACGGCCAGTACGAGTACACGCGTATGCCCTTCGGATTAAAAAACGCGCCAGCTGAATTTCAGCGTTTCATTAATACAATTTTGCGGAAATTCATCGAGAATGAAAAGCTGGTTGTATACATTGACGACATTCTCATAGCTTCTCAAGACTTTAAAGAACATCTTGAAATAGTTAGTGAAGTTTTGCATACTCTACGAAATAATGGGTTGGAGCTACGGCTTGATAAATGTAAGTTTGCTTACGATGAATTGGATTACTTAGGATACAAGGCCAATCATTCAGGTATATGTCCTAGCGATAATCATGTAAAAATTATCAAAAACTATCCTGTTCCTCAGAACACAAAACAGGTACAACAATGTTTAGGTCTTTTTTCGTTTTTCCGGAGGTTTGTTCCACATTTCTCTAGTATTGCAAAACCACTTACTAATCTTTTGAAAAACAATGTTCCATTTATTTTTGATGATGAGTGTAAAAAAGCATTTGAAACACTCCGAGATAAATTGATAGTAGCTCCGGTGCTTGCCATATACGACCCTAAACGCGAAACTGAACTTCACTGTGACGCAAGTTCGATAGCTTTTGGTTCTGTGCTTTTGCAAAAACAGGATGATGGTAGATATCACCCTATTTCGTATTTTTCCAAAACCACTTCGGCTGATGAAGCTAAATTGCACAGCTACGAGCTTGAAACATTGGCCGTTATATATGCGCTCAAACGTTTCCATACCTATGTACACGGCATTCCAATAAAGATAGTGACTGATTGTAATTCTCTGGTAGAAACGCTTAAAAATAGAAATTCGTCCGCAAAGATAGCACGTTGGTCACTGTTCCTGGAGAATTATAATTACATTATTCAACATCGCCCTGGATTAGCAATGAGTCATGTAGACGCATTAAGCCGACTGGAACATTTGGCTGCCTTCGATGATGTTGATATTGACTTCCAAATACGTGTAGCTCAGGCTAGGGATCCGCTTATCCAAACTCTGAAAAAAGAGTTAGAGACGACGGATGTCGAAGGTTACCAATTACAAGACGGTATTGTATTCAAACGATCACCTTCTAATAGGCTAAAATTATACGTGCCAACAGAAATGGTTAATAATCTGATACGATCAATACACGAACAAATAGGTCATTTGGGAGCCGAAAAATGTTGCAACCAAATAGATCAGAATTATTGGTTTCCTAACAGAAAAACACGGATAATAAACTTTATAAATAACTGCTTGAAGTGCATTATTCACTCTGCTCCATCTAGAGTAAATAATCGGAACCTTCATAGCATCCAAAAAGAACCTTACCCATTTGATACCTTGCACATTGACCATTTTGGACCGCTACCTACATCATCTTTAAAGAAAAAATACTTATTGGTAGTAATAGACGCATTTACGAAATTCGTTAAATTGTATCCAACAACTTCCACTAGTACAAAAGAGGTGTGCAATGCTCTAAAACAATATTTCTCTTACTACAGTCGACCTAAAAGAATAATTAGCGATCGAGGTACATGCTTTACTTCAGCCGCATTTTCCAATTTCCTTTCTTCTCGCGGAATTAGCCATGTGTTGAATGCCACAGGATCACCACAAGCTAATGGTCAAGTGGAAAGGGTCAATCGCATTATTCGTCCCATATTGAGCAAATTATCAAATCAGACCGACCATGTAGATTGGGTGACCCATTTGCTATCTACAGAATACGCTCTTAATAATACCATTCATTCGTCCACTCGTTTTTCCCCTTCTATGCTATTGTTTGGTGTTAACCAACGAGGCCCTTCAGTAGATATATTGACCGAATATTTAGAAGACAAAAACAAAGCATTTTCAGATTTAGAAACTATACGTGCAGAAGCATCATTCAATATTTTAAAATCACAACAAAATAATGAGAAACAACATGCTAAACACCATCGCCCTGCTCCCGTATTCAATGAAGGAGAGTTTGTTGTAATTAAAAATGTAGATAACACACCAAATTCAAACAAAAAACTCATTGCCAGATATAAAGGTCCATACGTTATCCACAAACGTTTACCTAATGACAGATATGTTATACGTGATATCGATGGAATACAAATGACGCAAATACCATATGATGGAGTGTTGGAGTCGGACAAGTTGAGAAGATGGATAGTGCCTCTGGGGGGAGCTTGATCGGAATATGTTCATAAAGCTACACTTAAGATTAAGGGTAGGGCTATACATATGCAGGAAAAATTGAGGTCAATTTCTCGTCAGGATGGCCGAGCTGTAGAAATTAGAAATTCGAATTTGTATATACCTCACACATACACCTTGACATCCTTACACATACACCTTTTCTATATGTACATCTTGTTTGTGCGATCACACCTAGGTTTAAGTATCTCAGGCAATACTGTCAAATAGAGATGTCATTCGTGATTGAGCGCTAAAACAGAAAACACGCAATTCTTCAGCCTTCAGTTAATTCTTCCGAAATTAAGAAAGATTACAGACTCATTATTTTTTTAAATTTTTACATTAATTACTCATTATCTACGTGCCGCATCGTCAATTTAAGTGAGATTTGAACTCTTACTCACATGATTTTAAACTTCGTGCATAAACAAATCATCAAATCTTTAGTTAACATATCTCATTTTTTCGATAAAATCAATAGACACACAAAAATGCACATAATAACAAAGAAATCTGTTCGGTTTGCTAGGCTTTGTGTGCGGAAACCAATGGTTAACGGTTTTAAAATGACGTAAAGTCCCTCAACTATGGCGACCCCCCAAGTGCCCTTATCCACTACCTGATATTTTTAATCCACCTTGAACAACCCAAGCGCCACAGATTAAGCTTAAACGACTGGAAAATTGAATATCCATAGAAAAAAAATGAAAGCTCCACAGCTTCATTGGTTTGATCAATAGATGGCGTATTACAACTCATCATTATATTTGCTATCCTTTTCTTGCAATGTGTTTAGACAAGTTTCATCTAATCATGACCTATATAGCCTTCTCACTTTCTGAGCAAAAACCCATATGAATGGTCGTGTGGTCAGATACGTGGGTATCAACACCAACGACCATTACTCAAATCTCACTTGCTTCAGTGCTGGTGGTGTCCGTTGGAGTTTAGTATTTAAACAATCGTATCGCCGTTCTAGTTCTAGCGATGCATAAATTCAATGCGAAACCATACAACAGTACAGAGGAAATGAGAAAGCTCTCCTCCAAGCGATGAAGCTCAACTGGTTGGGGTATCCCATCAACAGAGAGCGCCACCAGCTTTTTCGCTATTTTTAGAATGCATGAGTCGTTTGCCGTCTGCTAAACGAAGTCTTTCTATATTCCGTTTAGGTAGAGAACTTGAGTCGTTTAGAAGCCGTTTAGTGGCCGTTTAGTGGATTTGTGGCACTTGGGAAACCCATAAAATCATATCACCGACAAACCGACGTGAAACTGGCTTTACAAAAGTGTCCCACTCGAAAGTACTGTCATTTACCAGTGAGGCGATCACTTCTGTCAAAGTAAACTCTGTTCACTGCTGCTTCGATGTAAACAACTTTTCCAAATACAAATTGCGAAGGAAGTGTGAGGCAAGATTTTGTGAGAATTATTGGACAAAACACCCAGGAAAATCATTTTATAAGTTTCCAAATCAATGCAAAAGATGTGAGAAGTACATAAAACAATACGCATTGGAATTTGCGAAGAAAAACAAAAAGGGGATTTAGCAGTTTCGTCTCTGTCTCAGTGTAGTAAGCGAATCATTATAGAGTTGACGCTAGTGTTTAACTTATTTTCATTTGAAATAAGGAGACAACTTTTGAAGCTCATTTTGTTCGAAGTGTCACGTCGGTTTGTCGGTGATCATATGGTGGTGCACTGTCAGTCACAAACAGACAAACAAGACATACATGTTTGTTGGAAAAGTTCCGCCTTATTGTCACAGCTTGAAAGATCTCTTCACCTTGGCAGAACGGGCTGTCACAGCGATCTGAACTTTTGACAGCCGGAAACTACACGCGGTGCAAGCGGCACCACATACACTCTCTCGCTTTTTGGACTTTCTACCGAACGGACGTACAGTGAAGAAATAAAGCACTATTAATTGTTACACATTAAATCAAAGGCCTCAGTTATTTTAATATCAACAGGTTATGGGCCCAGGCCGTGAAGTGTGTAACAAGTAATTTCGTCGTGTTTTTGTGAGCTAGAGACTTTTCCAATTTTATCAGTGAAATTTTGTTAGTGAAGATGAGCCAAGACACTATCAATTTCGATAAATTGAACGGACGATCAAATGTTTCGACCTGCGAAAAGAAGATGCTTTCGTTTCTTCGTACGCGTGACCTGTTCAAATGTGTTCAGCCAGCCCCAAACACCGAGAAGGACGAGGACAAGCTGTCGCGAGCAGTAGGATGGATTTTCCTGGCTTGCGAAGATCATGTCACGCATCACTTCGGGAAAGATGATTCCCCTCTTCAAATATGGGAGATGCTGCGGAAGACGTACGCTGAATCCGGCCAGGGTCTGCACCTGCAGGCGGTCATGACGCTTTCACACACGTATCGTTCGGAGTGCAATTCGAACGACGAATACATCGGACGGATGATGGAAGCATGGCGACGATGCACCGAAGTGGGAATCACTTTCGAAGACAACATAGTGGCGCTATTTATGGTGGGTAATTTGGGCAATGAATATGAATCTTTTCGTCAAAGTTTAATTGGCAGTGGGCAGGAAATCACGGTCGAGCGAGTGAAGACAGGGTTGTTGGAGTTGACACCTATGAACAACCATCAGAACCAGAGCACGGCATTTTACAGTGGCACATCCCGCAAAGAAGAAGAGAAGAAATCCGGTGGATCGAGTCGCGATTTGAGCCGGATCAAATGCTTTGGATGTGGTAAAATGGGGCATTTCAGGAGCAAATGTCCACAGCGTCCGTCAGGTTCCGGAAATCGAGAGACAACAGCGTCGGCTGATGCAAGGTTTGCGTCAGCATTTTTGATGGCGTCGAAGCAGCACCAATACATGAACGATTGGTATTTGGACAGCGGCGCGTCACGTCACATGACAGCGAGACGGGAAATTCTCGGAAATTTCCGAAAGGCGAACGTAGAACGAGTGTCTGTCGCTGACAATAGAAAGCTGAATGTTGCTGGTGTTGGTACGGCGTACCTTTCTATAGATGGTCGAGAAATAACCTTAAATGATGTTTTGTATGTGCCCGCGTTAAAAGCTAATTTAATGTCGCTTGATTCGATCTCGCGATCGCATCGCATTGAATTAGAAAATGGTATTTGCAGGATTTTTAGCAAACCGGATGGAACGCTTATTATTGAGGCGAAGGCGTCGGGTGGAACATACAAGGTTGATGCCAGCAATGTCAAATGTGTACTTGCAATGAACGAGGAATCGAATGAATGGCATCGCAGAATGGGACATTTGAGTTACGGCGGGCTCAAAAAGATCCAGAAAGCTGATGGGACGTTTAATTTCTCCGATACGCGTGAGTCTATCAACAACTGTGAAAGTTGTGCCGAAGGTAAACAGACAAGAAATGTATTTTCTGAGAACCAGAACACCACGATCAAGTCGAAGCAAATTCTTGAATTGGTACATGCTGATCTATGCGGGCCTATGAGTACATCTTTGGGTGGAGCGAAGTACTTCGTAGTTTTCGTAGATGATTTTTCTAGAAAAGTTTTCGTTTCGTTTTTAGCAGAAAAATCAGCGTTGGTCCCAGCATTTAACAACTTTATAACAAAGATGGAAAACCAGACTGGTATGAAGGTAAAGCGCCTGCGTTCGGACAACGGAAGGGAATTTGTAAATTCTAAGATGGACCAAATATGTAAACAGAACGGCATCGTACATGAAACAACAGTTCCCTATACTCCCCAACAAAATGGAGTTTCCGAAAGAATGAATAGGACGCTTATCGAACGAGCCCGATGCATGTTACAAGATTCAAAGGTCGACAGAAAGCTTTGGGCCGAAGCGGTAAACCATGCGGCATATCTGATTAACCGTTCTGTTAATCGATCCTTAGGTGATCGTAGCCCAGAAGAAGTATGGACAGGCACAAAGCCAGTTTTGTCCACATTGCGTACTTTTGGAGAGCCAGCAATGGTGTTTATCCCTAACGTAAACCGTTCGAAATGGGATCCAAAAGCTGAAAAGATGACGTTTGTCGGTTACATGGAAACGGAGAAAAACCTGAGATTTTACCATCAGAAAAACAAGAAAATTTGCATTAGTAGAGATGCAAAGTTTTTCAAGAAACAGTTCATTACAGATGTACCCTATGAAGAGGTTACTACTTCAGTTGGGGCTTCGAATACATCAGAGAAAGAAGAGTCAGGAACAGAGAACGAGATATCTTATGATGAAGGATCTCAATTCGAAGATGCAATAACGACTCCAAACAAAGAGCCACGACGGTCGCAACGTACGCCGCGTCCAATTGTACGGGAAGATTTTGTGACTTACTTTACAAGAGATTGCGATTCAGAGGATCCAGTGAACCTAGAGCAAGCAAATAATGCGCATGACGCTATGTCCTGGAGTAACGCTATGAAGGAAGAATTGGATTCTTTCATCAAGAATGACACCTGGTCATTAGTTGAACTCCCTGAGGGACGTAAGGCTGTTAAAACCAAATGGGTTTTCAAGCGCAAGCGTGCTGAAGATGGCTCAGTAATAAGACACAAAGCTAGGCTTGTAGCCAAAGGTTGCAGTCAGCAACAAGGCATTGATTACAAAGAGACTTTTTCTCCAGTTGTACGATATGAGTCCATACGTTTACTAATTGCCTTAGCAGCCCAACAAGGCATGGGTATTGATCAAATGGATGCTATTTCAGCCTACCTTCAAGGTCCAATTGATGAAGAAATCTATGTTCTACAACCAGAGGGTTTCGACGACAAATCGGGAAAAGTCTACAGGCTGAATAAGGCGATGTATGGTTTAAAGCAAAGCGGAAGATGCTGGAACACTTGCCTGGATGCCGCCCTACAGTCTTTTGGACTTCACAAATCAGCAGAAGATCCATGCGTTTATTTTGATAAAAAGAGCAATCTTCTCATCGCTATTTACGTAGATGATATTCTTTTCTTTTGGAAAGATGCTGACGTTTGTGACAGTTTGAAGTCGAAGTTAACCAGCACTTTTCAAATGAAAGACATGGGGAAGGCTCGAACATGTGTAGGCATGACGATAACTTATGATAAGGATTTCATAAGCATTAATCAAAGCAGATATGCTGAAGAAGTTTTAGAACGTTTTGGTATGCTAAACTGTAAAGCTGTTTCTTCGCCATGCGATGCATCACAAAAGCTCGTGGCAAAAACGGATGAAGAACCTGGAATAAATGTGCCATATCGAGAAGCTGTCGGCGCATTGTTGTTTTTAGTTCAGGGCACAAGGCCAGATTTAGCATTTGCTGTCAGCAACGTCAGTCGTTACAACGAAACACACAACGAGACACATTGGACAGCAGTGAAGAGAATCCTGCGTTATGTAAGAGGAACGATCAACTATGGAATTACTTATCGGCGCGGTTCTGAAGAAACAGTAAATGGTTTCGTTGATGCAGACTGGGCAAACGATCAGGATGAGCGTCGATCATTTTCCGGATACGTGTTCAAGTTGGCCGAGGGTGCTGTCGCCTGGTCATGCAAGCGGCAACAGTGTGTAGCTGTATCCAGTACAGAAGCAGAGTATGTAGCAATTGCACATGCTGCAAAGGAAGCTGTTTGGCTTTTTCGTTTCATCCGACAATTCAAAGAACTTGATACTATCATACTGCGTTGTGATAACCAAAGTGCATTGGTAATGACGGGAAGAGAGGCTTTCAGTCCGAGAGCAAAGCACATCGACGTGAGTTATCATTTCGTGCGCGATCTGGTCCGAAATGGATTACTTACTATGGAGTATGTACCGACTACTAGCAACCTAGCTGATTGTTTAACGAAGGGAGTGTGCGGATCCCAAATGCTTTGTTCTACCGACGGCTTTGGAATGCATGCAATTTAGTAGTTGTGACTATAAGCCGAGTTGGGGTGTTGGAAAAGTTCCGCCTTATTGTCACAGCTTGAAAGATCTCTTCACCTTGGCAGAACGGGCTGTCACAGCGATCTGAACTTTTGACAGCCGGAAACTACACGCGGTGCAAGCGGCACCACATACACTCTCTCGCTTTTTGGACTTTCTACCGAACGGACGTACAGTGAAGAAATAAAGCACTATTAATTGTTACACATTAAATCAAAGGCCTCAGTTATTTTAATATCAACAATGTTAAATCCCATACATTTTTCATGTTCGATGTCGTGTGCGATTAAAGCTAGAGCGCTGGGTAAGGCGGCTCTGGCACCAATCGAACAGGACCCCCGCCAGGGAATTGACAGCGATTTGCGAGAGCGCGCGACGACTCGCATGCCATACAAGTTCACAGCCCCAGTGCCCTCGCATTAAAGAGCTTGCGAGCCTAGATAGTTTTCGCCCGTAGTTTTAGCAGTTATAATTATAGCAACCCGAGATCAGCTATAACAGTGCAAATTGTAGCATAAAAAACACCTGAATTTTAACATTATATTTTGAAAAATTCCACAAAAATTGAAAAAGTTATCTTTTCGGCAAATAACACCGCAACAAAAATAATTAATGAATAAATTACAAACATTATTTAAAATACCCTAAGATTTCGAGCAGATGATATCACTCGCAACCCTCGCAATGTTTGACGGGCCAGCAAACACGACTTTGTTCGAAAAGTGTTCTGTCAGGCAGCGGTCAGAACCTCGCCGCATACGATTTTGCCGCAAGCTTTTTTATTGGATTTGACGTTAATTACAGCACCTGCGAATCGGCCGCATGTGGCGATGCGGCAAAATCAAAATCATTTGATATTGCCGCATCGCCGAATGCGATTTTATTTCAGATGTCAAATGTCCAAAATCATATCAAATAATGTTTATCTTGATGAAGAAACAATGAAATATTATAACAATACCTTGAAAAGTTAGTAAATTGAGAAAACTGATTGCTTGCCGCATGCGGCAAAATTGCATACGGCGAGGTTCTGACCGTTACTTCAGATAGGTATTGCTACAACACTGCCAACAGAATATTTTTGTCATCTTTATTTCCTGGCTGCTCCAGGTTACAAAATTTTGACAAAAGCTCAAAAAAGTGACAAAGGCTTACGTTTTGAAAAATTTGCCAGCATTTTGTCACTCCCTCGGCCTTTCACCTATACATGTTCACAGCCCCAGAACCAAGGACTGTATACGAACGAGGTCCCGTATTGTAGAACGATTTGACAAATAGCCAAAAGTTCGTTACAGGCAGTTTGACATCTAAAGGCGGGGCTACATTGATCGTACTCCGAAGTGTAATTTTGATTTCCACTAGCGTATCTGGCGTCGGCCAGCGCAAGCTAGATGTCGGTATTGTAGAGAATGGAAATAGCATAGGAGGAGCAAAAGAAGAGAGAACGTAAAACTTGTACTAAAAACATCAAGAAAGTAATTAATTTCAAATAGAAGAACGTAACCAGCTTTGCGACGTAACAGAGATTTCAAAAAGCCGGCGAATCAGATGGAAATGGAGAAGCAGAGTGTTGTATCTTGTAATTAAGGAACAGTTATTTATCGTAGCTCACTGTATTATTTATTCTGCCTCGTAATTGCTTCCTAGCTCGTAGGCTTCCCTTTTTGTTCTCTCTCTGACAGTTCTTCTTCCGGAACCCTCCTTTCTTCCCAAGGTTTCCACACTGTAAGGTAAACATATACCTTGCCCGTGAAGTGTCACATTCCCATCCCCGTTGTACACAACACTTCTCCCCTTCGTAATTGAAAAAAAATCGTTCCATTTACAAATTCAATCTTTGGGGAGGTTTTCTAGCACGAGTAGAACGGCGTAGGACCGACTCCTCTTCCAAGTTGATCGGTCGGACAGGCGCTGGTGTCAGATCCCGTTCCATGCCCGGATCGTTATTCCGTTCTACAGGTCTATCGGCATCTCGATCAGAAGACCCTGGTGTATTTTCCACGGTTATCTCACTGTCGCTGGTAGTAACCGCCGTATTCGCATTCGAAGTGGAAGGAAGTACCTCTTCAAAGTACGTTGTATCGCCTTGTTCCCGTAAATCGCTCTCCTGGTTGACCGCCGAAGTACCTCGTAGATCAGCACCCACCTCCGCAATGTGATCGATGTGACGTTCCCAGACACGACCGTCATCTAGTTTCACTTCGTATCGCAGCTTTCCCACTCGCGCAGAAATTTTTCCAAATTTCCATTTATCGTGGGACAGGAAATCTCGTACTCGCACTCTTGCTCCGATCTGGAAACTACGTACTGGTATCTCTGCCTTCCTTGATGACTCTTGCGTAGGAATCAATAGGTCTAACCGAGATCGAATTTGCCTCCCGAAAACAAGCATGGATGGTGATTTTCCCGTCGCTGGGTGTACTGTTTTTCGGTAGGTAAGTAAAATGTTGCACAATTCCAGATTGATCTTCGATGTGGAGCATTTTAATGCTTTCAGCTTGTTCTTAATTGTTTGCACATATCGCTCCGCCTGGCCATTCGTAGCAGGGTGATAAGGTGCACCCATCTTATGCACCACGCCATTCATTTTAAGAAATTGTTGGAACAGCGTAGAAGTAAATTGTACGCCATGGTCGCTTACCAGTACTGATGGAATTCCGAATGTGCTAAACAACTCGCGACACATGTTTACGGTTTGTTCTGCCGTTATTGATTTACAAATCTTTACCATCGGCCATTTGCTGTAAGCATCGACGAAGATGAAAAAATATAAGTCCTTATATGGACCGGCGAAATCAACGTGTACTCGTTGAAATGGAGCACTTGGTGTCTCCCAACAATGTAACTTCATTTTAGCTGGTTCCGCTCGAATCAATTGGCATTCAGTACAGTTTGCTACCATTCGTTCTATATCCTGGTCCATTCCCGGCCACCAACAGTAACCTCTTGCAAGCGATTTAGTTCGAGTAATTCCAAAATGTGCTGAATGTAATTCGTCCAACACTTTTCTGCGTAAGGTTTCTGGCACATAGACTCGGATACCCCGTAGCAAACATCCTTTTTGAATGGCAAATTCTTGCTGATCAACTCCAAAACGATCTTTCGCTTTTACTACCCGGCCATGTTTGATTCCTTGAATCAGTTTTTGAACCTGTTGATCTTTAGCAACCGCTTGCTCTAATTCAACAGCTGTCAACGGTAACGTTTCAATTTGACTTAGCTCAATCGAATCCGATTCTTCAATCTCGTTATCCGGATCAGTAATATGTAACGGAATGCGTGACATGGCATCGGCGTTTGCATGGTCGGTAGACTTCCTAAATCGGATCTTGTAATCGAAACTCTGCAAGTACGTAGCGTAATGTTGCATCCGTAATGCAGACATCACCGGCAACCCTTTGTGCTCTCCAAATATTTTCGATATAGCTTGGTTGTCCGTAAGTAAAGTGAATGTGCGCCCGTAAAGGTATTGGAAAAATTTCCTAACACCAAAGACAATGGCATAGGCCTCCTTGTCAACTTGCATGAATTTCTGCTGTACTCGATTTAATGTTTGTGAAGCAAACTGTATGGGACGCTCGGAACCATGGGGGTAAATGTGACTCAGTACTGCTCCGACCCCGTAGGGAGAAGCATCAGTGGCCAGTAGCAACGGTAGCTCCGTAGAGTAGTGTACTAAGCAATTATCTGACTGCATTTGTTCCTTTACCTTCTTGAAGGAATCTTCACATTGTTTATTCCATTGAAATGGCACGTCGGTTTTGAGTAGATTGTTCAATGGATAAAGTATGGTACTCAGATTCTGCAAGAATCTACCATAATAATTTACTAACCCGACAAACGAGCGTACCTCGTCCTTGTTTCGTGGTTTCGGCATTTCTTGTATGGCGTCGACTTTTTTCTGAATTTTATGTATGCCCTTCGCATCAATTACGTAGCCACAGTACTCTATTTGATCAACGAAGAATTCACACTTTTCTTTGTTGACGCGTATTTCCCGTTCATTGAGTCGACGTAGCACTTCTTCGAGTCTAAAAAGGTGTATTTCATCGGTTTCCCCTGTGATTTTGATGTCATCTAGAAAGACACTGACTCCTTCAATACCTTGTAAAATTGATTCGATTTGTCTTTGCCAGATTGCCGGAGCTGATGCAATGCCATACATCAATCTATTAGGTCGATACAGACCACGATGTGTAGATAATGTCAGTATTTCCCGATCTGCCGGTGCCACTTCCAGCTGTAAATATGCTTGTACCAGATCAATCTTACTAAATTTCTTTCCTCCTGCAAGTGATGCAAAAAGTTCATCTACTGACGGTAGGGGGTGTCTGTCTACAACCAGATTCGGATTAACGGTCTGTTTATAATCGCCACAAATTCTCACCCGATTCTGTGATTTCTTTATCGGTACGATTGGTGTTGCCCAATCACTTGAATCTACCTTTACCAGTACACCTTCCTGAACCAACTTGTCCAATTCATTTTCTACCACTTTTATCATGTTAAATGGCAGTTTCCGTGCCTTGATGAAAACTGGTCGTGCATTTTCCTTTAGTCGCAAGTTAGCCTGCACATTGGAGATGCGACCGATTGAAGCTTCAAAAACTCTTGGATATCGCTCAAGCAATGCGTTGCAATCTGCGACACTGCACATAGAATCCGATTCAATCTTGTTAACCGATTTCGAATCCGCCACAACCTTGTTCCAGTCTAGTGGTATTTCTGACAACCATTCACGGCCTACCAAGGGATGTTTCGTAGTTTTCGCTACATACAGCGGCAGCTTTAATGTATGTCTTGCTAACTGTACATCTACGTCAAGTATGCCACATACGTCGATCGGAGTGTTACAATAGCTTACAAGGTTGGTTGTGCACGCACGTAGCTGTGCGTCAGGAAAAAGCCTTTTTTGATCTTCTTCACTAATGATCGTAACTGGTGAACCTGTATCTATTTCGAATTTAATTGTCTTTTTGTTCACCTTCATATTTAACCACAGTTTCTTGCAATGTGTAGATGAACCAACTGTACACACATCTCGTATGTTTGTGCTTTCTATTGTTGCGTCATTGCCTTGCTGTTCCACGTAATTTGTTTGAGCCGCCGCGCTGCCTGTCGAATGTGCTTCATTTTTCTTCTTTTTAAGACACACTTTCGCCAAATGTCCCTTTGTTTTACAAAACGAACAAATTATGTTTTTTGTACTTACATGCATTTGCCAAATGTGATTTGTCTCCGCAACGGTAGCAATTAGATTTCTCCGTACTCGTGCTGGGTTTGTCCACACCCTTATTTGGCTTCCAACCTTTACCTTTAGACTGGTACACCGCATGCATTTCTTGTTTCGCTGAGCAACCTTCGATCTCGGTTCTATCTTTCCGGGACAATTCCATGCTGACTGCAATGTCCCGAGCCTCCTGCAACGTCAACGTTCGCTTTTCTAGAAGTCGATCGCGAATGTCTCCTCTTTTTATCCCGAAAACCAGCTAGTTACGCAACGCCTTCTCTAAGTAATCACCGAAGTTACAAGATGCGGCCAACCTGCGTAGCGCTACCAAATATTCATCTACTGACTCATCGGCTGTAACTGCATCCATGTCACCCTGGCGGCGACTGTTAAACTTGTAGTTTTCTGCAATTTCTAAGGGTTGCGGGCTGAAATAATCTTTCAGCGTATCCACAATTTGCTGGAAGGTACAATCACGAGGTGCAGCCGGGGCAACCTTGTCGCAAATGACGTCGTAAGTTTCGGTTCCCATGTAATGTAGCAAGTAGTTCTTCTTATCCCGCTCTTCGGTCACTCTGTAGATGTCGAAGGCAGTTTCCAGTCGATCCACCCACCGCATCCATTTTGATTTGCGTTTGTCAAATGGTTCCATAGCAAAATTCGGAGGTGGTTCGTTCGGTATAATTGAAGAACTCGTAGATGGCACGTTGCCCGCGTTACTTGCTTGATCAACCATCCTCGTCGCCAAAGCTGTTGTATCTTGTAATTAAGGAACAGTTATTTATCGTAGTTCACTGTATTATATATTCTGCCTCGTAATTGCTTCCTAGCTCGTAGGCTTCCCTTTTCGCTCTCTCTCTGAGGCCGAAAATACACGGACCGGAATTTCGCGGCCGCGGAATTCCGCCTGCTGTCAAACCCATATACAAAGTGTCAACGGCAACTTTCGCGAACTGTCATATCCATACATTTTTCAGCAAGCGGAATTCCGCGGCCGTGAAATTCCGGTCCGTGTATTTTCGGCCTGACAGTTCTTCTTCCGGAACCCTCCTTTTTCCCAAGGTTTCCACACTGTAAGGTAAACATATACCTTGCCCGTGAAGTGTCACATTCTTATCCCCATTGTACACAACAAAAAGTGTTTTGGGTCGAGGAGGCTATAATTTTACCCAACGAAGGATAGATATTGGAAGATGCGGAGAAATGTTGCCCAGCGCTTTGCATGTAATAAATTCGACACAAGCCGGGAATTTTTTAGTTCTTGTTTAGTTCTACAGTAGAACGTCGATTATCCGGGGGCGGATTAACCGGCGAGCGGCTTAACCGTGAGCGTAAATGCGACAGCTGTTCAAACGTACAGCGAACATTTGCAGCGATAGTCAAGTAGGCAACCAGATTTTTGAGCAGCTCTAAAGTGTCTAGTGATATTTTCGAAATTCATTTTTGTTCATGAACAGTTGTTAAACCTATAGTTATTGATTAAAATAATATTTTACTAACGATCAATCGATTTATTCAAGTTGGATTAATCATAAAACTAACAAAAAACTAGTAATAAAATAAGTTTTGTATGAAAATGACATTTCTTGGACCATTATCCGTGCAAATCGATTAACCGGCAACCGTCCGGTCCCGAGCTGCCCGGATAATCGACGTTCTACTGTATTTCGTCTCAAGCGTTGTACACAGGATGATCGTTCAGTGGCCAAACGTCACATGAATGCGCGCCCCGCATTGGCGTGCCATAAGCCCCCTATACACTGTTGTGCATGTCTGTCATAACCTTTGTTACAAGATGATGGAATGTGACAGCATAAATGACGATTTGCCCAACAACAACAATTAACGGCAACAATAATTAACTACTTTGTTACAATTTATGGAAGTTTATCAACATTTCAAACGGGATACAAGTAGCCTGGTTGAAACTTGATGAGACACCAAGAATGAATAATTTTGACACATCCCAAATAACCAAATAGGCCTTATCCCACTGTAAAGCCACTTCAAACCCGCGTGGGTTAGTGGTGGTCGATTCAGTCGTTAACCCACCAAATTTTAGAACAATCGGAGCTGTCAGTTCTAATTAGATGTATTAACCTTACCCACACTTGGCTCACCTTTTTTAAGCATGTTGACGAGAAAAAGATGGATCAAGTGCGGGCTAAGGGCAATATGCTGAACATGATTTTAACAAATCGATTACTTTAACTCATTCACTTACAACACAGCATAACTTCGGCAATATTATTAATAAATAAACTGTGCACTGACCAGCGAAATGAAAGAGTCCATTTGCAAGTAAACAAACACACGCATCCACATCTTACACAAATATGTTTCACAATAAAAGAACTTAAACACACAAGTTTTATTGCTTTCTTTGCACAATTAAACACATTTTGGGGTGATAAATGTTTAGCAAATTAATTACCCGTGTATAAAAACTTACTTCAACAACATTGAAGTGGCCGATTCTGAGGCCGTGTGGTTTAACCCACCAAACTGACAGTTTCTTGGCTTTGTTCGATGCAACTGGATTTTTAGTACAGGAAATTGGTGGCGTTTTCGGTATCTTGGTTATTTGGGATAAATTATACCTGTCGTGATTTAAGGTTCTTTTTGACATCTTTTTATTTAAAATAAGTTCCTTCTAATTAAAAGGGTTATTTGAATTATATTTAGCTTGTTCTTCCTTTACGTCTGTCTTCGACTTCTCTTCTTCTTCTTCTGTTTGGGTTGATGGGTTACATCCTCCTATACTCTCTTTTTGGGAGGTATAATCAGAGGCGTACCATCTGAGTTTGGGAGTGGACTGTCATCCATGTCTCCTTTTTTTCCAGGTTGGTTTGTATTGTGTCGTTAGTTACTTAGTCTTTTTCCGTTATTTCCTCCGTTCATTATTATAATTATTATTTTTTTTTGTATTATATTGTATTTTTTACTACGTTATACCGGGCTAGATTCGGTTTATTATTTCTAAGCGATTTTCCATTATGGTTCCCCTTTCATGGTCTTTCCTTAAGTTAAATTTAAATCTTTTTTTTTCTTTTTTTTTCGTTTGTGTTTGTGGGTTGTGCTGATTTTTTTTATGAATGAATTGTTATTCTTATTATTTTTGTGAGGTAAGAGAATAGTTGTTCTGTTTGTTTCTTTTGTATGCGGTTGTATGGTTATTGCTTATTTTTCTGCTTATTATTTTTATTTTTTAACGTCCCTCTGTTTCTGAATTGGGATTTGATACCTTAAGGGCAAATTCCAGCAGAAAGGGTGTTCTGGTTGTGACTAGTGGCAAATGGCTTTCTATTCATCTTGTTGCAATTCTCGTGGAATTGAAGGATGCATGTGGCCTGCCCTTTCTCCTCAAAAATACAATGGAGGTCCCGAGTTGTAGGTAAGGCTTTCCTTTTATTTTTTTTTGTTTTTAATAATTTTTTTTTTGTCTGTCTTCGACTTCTCTAAACACAAGACTGACTCCGTTTCATTCTTTTGACGTTTTCTTCCTTTTCCTTGCCTGACGTTTGCTACGTTTGGGTTTTATTTCGCCCTGATATTGCTATCTCTCTCTGTGTTGTGTACAACGGGGATGGGAATGTGACACTTCACGGGCAAGGTATATGTTTACCTTACAGTGTGGAAACCTTGGGAAGAAAGGAGGGTTCCGGAAGAAGAACTGTCAGAGAGAGAACAAAAAGGGAAGCCTACGAGCTAGGAAGCAATTACGAGGCAGAATAAATAATACAGTGAGCTACGATAAATAACTGTTCCTTAATTACAAGATACAACAGTTTTGGCGACGAGGATGGTTGATCAAGCAAGTAACGCGGGCAACGTGCCATCTACGAGTTCTTCAATTATACCGAACGCAGCTGCCGCTGCTGGTACAGTTCCACCTCCGAATTTTGCTATGGAACCATTTGACAAACGCAAATCAAAATGGATGCGGTGGGTGGATCGACTGGAAACTGCCTTCGACATCTACAGAGTGACCGAAGAGCGGGATAAGAAGAACTACTTGCTACATTACATGGGAACCGAAACTTACGACGTCATTTGCGACAAGGTTGCCCCGGCTGCACCTCGTGATTGTACCTTCCAGCAAATTGTGGATACGCTGAAAGATTATTTCAGCCCGCAACCCTTAGAAATTGCAGAAAACTACAAGTTTAACAGTCGCCGCCAGGGTGACAAGGATGCAGTTACAGCCGATGAGTCGGAAGATGAATATTTGGTAGCGCTACGCAGGTTGGCCGCATCTTGTAACTTCGGTGATTACTTAGAGAAGGCGTTGCGTAACTAGCTGGTTTTCGGGATAAAAAGAGGAGACATTCGCGATCGACTTCTAGAAAAGCGAACGTTGACGTTGCAGGAGGCTCGGGACATTGCAGTCAGCATGGAATTGTCCCGGAAAGGTAGAACCGAGATCGAAGGTTGCTCAGCGAAACAAGAAATGCATGCGGTGTACCAGTCTAAAGGTAAAGGTTGGAAGCCAAATAAGGGTGTGGACAAACCCAGCACGAGTACGGAGAAATCTAATTGCTACCGTTGCGGAGACAAATCACATTTGGCAAATGCATGTAAGTACAAAAAACATAATTTGTTCGTTTTGTAAAACAAAGGGACATTTGGCGAAAGTGTGTCTTAAAAAGAAGAAAAATGAAGCACATTCGACAGGCAGCGCGGCGGCTCAAACAAATTACGTGGAACAGCAAGGCAATGACGCAACAATAGAAAGCACAAACATACGAGATGTGTGTACAGTTGGTTCATCTACACATTGCAAGAAACTGTGGTTAAATATGAAGGTGAACAAAAAGACAATTAAATTCAAAATAGATACAGGTTCACCAGTTACGATCATTAGTGAAGAAGATCAAAAAAGGCTTTTTCCTGACGCACAGCTACGTGCGTGCACAACCAACCTTGTAAGCTATTGTAACACTCCGATCGACGTATGTGGCATACTTGACGTAGATGTACAGTTAGCAAGACATACATTAAAGCTGCTGCTGTATGTAGCGAAAACTACGAAACATCCCTTGGTAGGCCGTGAATGGTTGTCAGAAATACCACTAGACTGGAACAAGGTTGTGGCGGATTCGAAATCGGTTAACAAGATTGAATCGGATTCTATGTGCAGTGTCGCAGATTGCAACGCATTGCTTGAGCGATATCCAAGAGTTTTTGAAGCTTCAATCGGTCGCATCTCCAATGTGCAGGCTAACTTGCGACTAAAGGAAAATGCACGACCAGTTTTCATCAAGGCACGGAAACTGCCATTTAACATGATAAAAGTGGTAGAAAATGAATTGGACAAGTTGGTTCAGGAAGGTGTACTGGTAAAGGTAGATTCAAGTGATTGGGCAACACCAATCGTACCGATAAAGAAATCACAGAATCGGGTGAGAATTTGTGGCGATTATAAACAGACCGTTAATCCGAATCTGGTTGTAGACAGACACCCCCTACCGTCAGTAGATGAACTTTTTGCATCACTTGCAGGAGGAAAGAAATTTAGTAAGATTGATCTGGTACAAGCATATTTACAGCTGGAAGTGGCACCGGCAGATCGGGAAATACTGACATTATCTACACATCGTGGTCTGTATCGACCTAATAGATTGATGTATGGCATTGCATCAGCTCCGGCAATCTGGCAAAGACAAATCGAATCAATTTTACAAGGTATTGAAGGAGTCAGTGTCTTTCTAGATGACATCAAAATCACAGGGGAAACCGATGAAATACACCTTTTTAGACTCGAAGAAGTGCTACGTCGACTCAATGAACGGGAAATACGCGTCAACAAAGAAAAGTGTGAATTCTTCGTTGATCAAATAGAGTACTGTGGCTACGTAATTGATGCGAAGGGCATACATAAAATTCAGAAAAAAGTCGACGCCATACAAGAAATGCCGAAACCACGAAACAAGGACGAGGTACGCTCGTTTGTCGGGTTAGTAAATTATTATGGTAGATTCTTGCAGAATCTGAGTACCATACTTTATCCATTGAACAATCTACTCAAAACCGACGTGCCATTTCAATGGAATAAACAATGTGAAGATTCCTTCAAGAAGGTAAAGGAACAAATGCAGTCAGATAATTGCTTAGTACACTACTCTACGGAGCTACCGTTGCTACTGGCCACTGATGCTTCTCCCTACGGGGTCGGAGCAGTACTGAGTCACATTTACCCCCATGGTTCCGAGCGTCCCATACAGTTTGCTTCACAAACATTAAATCGAGTACAGCAGAAATACATGCAAGTTGACAAGGAGGCCTATGCCATCGTCTTTGGTGTTAGGAAATTTTTCCAATACCTTTACGGGCGCACATTCACTTTACTTACGGACAACCAAGCTATATCGAAAATATTTGGAGAGCACAAAGGGTTGCCGGTGATGTCTGCATTACGGATGCAACATTACGCTACGTACTTGCAGAGTTTCGATTACAAGATCCGATTTAGGAAGTCTACCGACCATGCAAACGCCGATGCCATGTCACGCATTCCGTTACATATTACTGATCCGGATAACGAGATTGAAGAATCGGATTCGATTGAGCTAAGTCAAATTGAAACGTTACCGTTGACAGCTGTTGAATTAGAGCAAGCGGTTGCTAAAGATCAACAGGTTCAAAAACTGATTCAAGGAATCAAACATGGCCGGGTAGTAGAAGCGAAAGATCGTTTTGGAGTTGATCAGCAAGAATTTGCCATTCAAAAAGGATGTTTGCTACGGGGTATCCGAGTCTATGTGCCAGAAACCTTACGCAGAAAAGTGTTGGACGAATTACATTCAGCACATTTTGGAATTACTCGAACTAAATCGCTTGCAAGAGGTTACTGTTGGTGGCCGGGAATGGACCAGGATATAGAACGAATGGTAGCAAACTGTACTGAATGCCAATTGATTCGAGCGGAACCAGCTAAAATGAAGTTACATTGTTGGGAGACACCAAGTGCTCCATTTCAACGAGTACACGTTGATTTCGCCGGTCCATATAAGGACTTATATTTTTTCATCTTCGTCGATGCTTACAGCAAATGGCCGATGGTAAAGATTTGTAAATCAATAACGGCAGAACAAACCGTAAACATGTGTCGCGAGTTGTTTAGCACATTCGGAATTCCATCAGTACTGGTAAGCGACCATGGCGTACAATTTACTTCTACGCTGTTCCAACAATTTCTTAAAATGAATGGCGTGGTGCATAAGATGGGTGCACCTTATCACCCTGCTACGAATGGCCAGGCGGAGCGATATGTGCAAACAATTAAGAACAAGCTGAAAGCATTAAAATGCTCCACATCGAAGATCAATCTGGAATTGTGCAACATTTTACTTACCTACCGAAAAACAGTACACCCAGCGACGGGAAAATCACCATCCATGCTTGTTTTCGGGAGGCAAATTCGATCTCGGTTAGACCTATTGATTCCTACGCAAGAGTCATCAAGGAAGGCAGAGATACCAGTACGTAGTTTCCAGATCGGAGCAAGAGTGCGAGTACGAGATTTCCTGTCCCACGATAAATGGAAATTTGGAAAAATTTCTGCGCGAGTGGGAAAGCTGCGATACGATGTGAAACTAGATGACGGTCGTGTCTGGGAACGTCACATCGATCACATTGCGGAGGTGGGTGCTGATCTACGAGGTACTTCGGCGGTCAACCAGGAGAGCGATTTACGGGAACAAGGCGATACAACGTACTTTGAAGAGGTACTTCCTTCCACTTCGAATGCGAATACGGCGGTTACTACCAGCGACAGTGAGATAACCGTGGAAAATACACCAGGGTCTTCTGATCGAGATGCCGATAGACCTGTAGAACGGAATAACGATCCGGGCATGGAACGGGATCTGACACCAGCGCCTGTCCGACCGATCAACTTGGAAGAGGAGTCGGTCCTACGCCGTTCTACTCGTGCTAGAAAACCTCCCCAAAGATTGAATTTGTAAATGGAACGATTTTTTTTCAATTACGAAGGGGAGAAGTGTTGTGTACAACGGGGATGGGAATGTGACACTTCACGGGCAAGGTATATGTTTACCTTACAGTGTGGAAACCTTGGGAAGAAAGGAGGGTTCCGGAAGAAGAACTGTCAGAGAGAGAACAAAAAGGGAAGCCTACGAGCTAGGAAGCAATTACGAGGCAGAATAAATAATACAGTGAGCTACGATAAATAACTGTTCCTTAATTACAAGATACAACACTCTGCTTCTCCATTTCCATCTGATTCGCCGGCTTTTTGAAATCTCTGTTACGTCGCAAAGCTGGTTACGTTCTTCTATTTGAAATTAATTACTTTCTTGATGTTTTTAGTACAAGTTTTACGTTCTCTCTTCTTTTGCTCCTCCTATGCTATTTCCATTCTCTACAATACCGACATCTAGCTTGCGCTGGCCGACGCCAGATACGCTAGTGAAAATCAAAATTACACTTCGGAGTACGATCAATGTAGCCCGGCCTTTAGGTGTCAAACTGCCTGTAACGAACTTTTGGCTATTTGTCAAATCGTTCTACAATACGGGACCTCGTTCGTATACAGTCCTTGGTTCTGGGGCTGTGAACATGTATAGGTGAAAGGCCGAGGGAGTGACAAAATGCTGGCAAATTTTTCAAAACGTAAGCCTTTGTCACTTTTTTGAGCTTTTGTCAAAATTTTGTAACCTGGAGCAGCCAGGAAATAAAGATGACAAAAATATTCTGTTGGCAGTGTTGTAGCAATACCTATCTGAAGAAACGGTCAGAACCTCGCCGTATGCAATTTTGCCGCATGCGGCAAGCAATCAGTTTTCTCAATTTACTAACTTTTCAAGGTATTGTTATAATATTTCATTGTTTCTTCATCAAGATAAACATTATTTGATATGATTTTGGACATTTGACATCTGAAATAAAATCGCATTCGGCGATGTGGCAATATCAAATGATTTTGATTTTGCCGCATCGCCACATGCGGCCGATTCGCAGGTGCTGTAATTAACGTCAAATCCAATAAAAAAGCTTGCGGCAAAATCGTATGCGGCGAGGTTCTGACCGCTGCCTGACAGAACACTTTTCGAACAAAGTCGTGTTTGCTGGCCCGTCAAACATTGCGAGGGTTGCGAGTGGTATCATCTGCTCGAAATCTTAGGGTATTTTAAATAATGTTTGTAATTTATTCATTAATTATTTTTGTTGCGGTGTTATTTGCCGAAAAGATAACTTTTTCAATTTTTGTGGAATTTTTCAAAATATAATGTTAAAATTCAGGTGTTTTTTATGCTACAATTTGCACTGTTATAGCTGATCTCGGGTTGCTATAATTATAACTGCTAAAACTACGGGCGAAAACTATCTAGGCTCGCAAGCTCTTTAATGCGAGGGCACTGGGGCTGTGAACTTGTATGGCATGCGAGTCGTCGCGCGCTCTCGCAAATCGCTGTCAATTCCCTGGCGGGGGTCCTGTTCGATTGGTGCCAGAGCCGCCTTACGGCCAAGCTACACGTACCGGACGACATCGGACGATGCTATAAATCCGTTAACGCCAACTGTCAAATCTCATACAAAATCGGCCCGCTGTGATCCGACACGGCCCGGCCCGACGCAAATCTCTTGTCTGCGGTCCTACGTTTTATGGCATCGTCCGATGTCGTCCGGTACGTGTAGCTTGGCCGTTACCCAGCGCTCTAGCTTTAATCGCACACGACATCGAACATGAAAAATGTATGGGATTTAACATTGTTGATATTAAAATAACTGAGGCCTTTGATTTAATGTGTAACAATTAATAGTGCTTTATTTCTTCACTGTACGTCCGTTCGGTAGAAAGTCCAAAAAGCGAGAGAGTGTATGTGGTGCCGCTTGCACCGCGTGTAGTTTCCGGCTGTCAAAAGTTCAGATCGCTGTGACAGCCCGTTCTGCCAAGGTGAAGAGATCTTTCAAGCTGTGACAATAAGGCGGAACTTTTCCAACAAACATGTATGTCTTGTTTGTCTGTTTGTGACTGACAGTGCACCACCATATGATCACCGACAAACCGACGTGACACTTCGAACAAAATGAGCTTCAAAAGTTGTCTCCTTATTTCAAATGAAAATAAGTTAAACACTAGCGTCAACTCTATAATGATTCGCTTACTACACTGAGACAGAGACGAAACTGCTAAATCCCCTTTTTGTTTTTCTTCGCAAATTCCAATGCGTATTGTTTTATGTACTTCTCACATCTTTTGCATTGATTTGGAAACTTATAAAATGATTTTCCTGGGTGTTTTGTCCAATAATTCTCACAAAATCTTGCCTCACACTTCCTTCGCAATTTGTATTTGGAAAAGTTGTTTACATCGAAGCAGCAGTGAACAGAGTTTACTTTGACAGAAGTGATCGCCTCACTGGTAAATGACAGTACTTTCGTGTGGGACACTTTTGTAAAGCCAGTTTCACGTCGGTTTGTCGGTGATATGATTTTATGGGTTTCCCAAGTGCCACAAATCCACTAAACGGCCACTAAACGGCTTCTAAACGACTCAAGTTCTCTACCTAAACGGAATATAGAAAGACTTCGTTTAGCAGACGGCAAACGACTCATGCATTCTAAAAATAGCGAAAAAGCTGGTGGCGCTCTCTGTTGATGGTATACCCCAACCAGTTGAGCTTCATCGCTTGGAGGAGAGCTTTCTCATTTCCTCTGTACTGTTGTATGGTTTCGCATTGAAGTTATGCATCGCTAGAACTAGAACGGCGATACGATTGTTTAAATACTAAACTCCAACGGACACCACCAGCACTGAAGCAAGTGAGATTTGAGTAATGGTCGTTGGTGTTGATACCCACGTATCTGACCACACGACCATTCATATGGGTTTTTGCTCAGAAAGTGAGAAGGCTATATAGGTCATGATTAGATGAAACTTGTCTAAACACATTGCAAGAAAAGGATAGCAAATATAATGATGAGTTGTAATACGCCATCTATTGATCAAACCAATGAAGCTGTGGAGCTTTCATTTTTTTTCTATGGATATTCAATTTTCCAGTCGTTTAAGCTTAATCTGTGGCGCTTGGGTTGTTCAAGGTGGATTAAAAATATCAGGTAGTGGATAAGGGCACTTGGGGGGTCGCCATAGTTGAGGGACTTTACGTCATTTTAAAACCGTTAACCATTGGTTTCCGCACACAAAGCCTAGCAAACCGAACAGATTTCTTTGTTATTATGTGCATTTTTGTGTGTCTATTGATTTTATCGAAAAAATGAGATATGTTAACTAAAGATTTGATGATTTGTTTATGCACGAAGTTTAAAATCATGTGAGTAAGAGTTCAAATCTCACTTAAATTGACGATGCGGCACGTAGATAATGAGTAATTAATGTAAAAATTTAAAAAAATAATGAGTCCTTATTTTTTATCATCAAAAATGTCGAAAACACAATTAATTATAGTAAAATTCGCAGAATAACACAAAATAACACACTTTAATCCATGTTTCAATGTTAAATAAGAACTCGCAATGTGCAAAACATATTTTTAAAGAATATTTAATCGAAAAACTGAGGTAGATAAATTATATGAACAAATTTAATATATGCAAAACAGTTTGAATCTTGGGGACCATACGTCAAGTGACGAATTGTCAAAATGCACTAGAGTCCACCACCTGATATTTTTAAATCCACCTTGGGTTTGTTCGAGTTGAAAGTCGTGTTCGATTGGTGCCAGAGCACTGCCTTATGCGAGCTCACAGATTGATCGAAATTGTTTGACAGGATCAGTGTGTCCAGATTATTTTGGCAGTTTTCGGTAGGAGCACCAACATTTTATCTGTAGTGTTCGGTAAGTGTTTCAATTAGTATCGGTAGTATTCGGTATTCGGTAGCTTTTGAAGTGTTAAGCGGAAAGGGGGGGTGCTAATTTGCACGAGAAAATGTATCCTGTCTTTAAATAGAAGATGCATCAGATTCGGTTCATTATGGTCACACGAATGATCCCTTTCTGAAGTGTTGATCGGAAAATTGTACTAGGGATTCTACGCAAATGAAGTATTGAGATGCATATTTCCTTTTGAGTGGTTGCGATTCCCTTTTCTCGGGGTTCCACGCAGCCGTTTAGAACCAGTCGCAGTGGCAGTGCTAACTCGAGTGCGATTTTATCGTATGTGCTGTCAGCAGCTATTTAGATTAATATTGCGATTATTTTGATCACCGCTCTCTAACGGTACTTGTTCCGACGCAATGCGTTGCGATGTTGCCAAAATGTATGGGGTTTGACAGACGCATGCGTTAACGACGCACGACGCAGCGTCAAAGTAGAAAAATTTCTATTTCGACGCACGTCGTGACGCGTCTGTCAAAATGGTGTAACCATATCGGGTGAAAATCGATATTTTTTCACGTTAAATTGTTTCGAGCGCAGTTTTGCGTGTAGTTGGACTACTAAATAATTTTATTAACAAAACAAAATAAATGTAGAGAAAGTAATTTCGTAATTGCTGCAAAACAGGTGTGTGCGGGTCAGTATGCAATATGCAATAAAAAAGCTGTTGTTATGAACCAACGCAAGATGATTCTCATGAGAACTGGATTTAGTAATGAAAACACAGAACGAAATTTTATAGCAAATAGAGAGAATTATATTGTCAAAATTAGGAATAAAGAAAACCCTCTTCCGTTACTGCATCCAACCAAACAAGACGTGTTTTCTCTCAGCTCCGAACATAACCCTAGTAGTTTACAACAAAAGCGAAAACATGCTTTGCACTGTTTTATGCAGAACTGTAAATGATTTTCCAGTTGTAATTTAACATTATAATCACATCAGAACCTATAAATAAGAGGCATTATTACTGATTGTTGATGTTTTTCTTTGTTAAATGTGTTGACATATCCATGCAGAACGCAGCGAACAAATACCAGCGTGCGTCACGTAATGCGTTGCGATACGCTGCGTCGGAACAAGTACCAAGCCCTTAGGGCGGTGGCAACGCTTTTTCGCATGCGATTTTATCGGACGGCCTGTCAAATTTTTATATGGGAATTGACAGATAACGTCGGACGACGAAATCGCACGTCCGACGTTATCTGTCTAATCCCATATAAATCTCGTCCGATAAAATCGCATCCGATGAGCGTTGCCACGGGCCTTAGTGAGTTGAACGTAACAATAATGATAAAAAATATACGTTTGAGTTTGTTTCTACACATCGTGTATAATTACATCGGCATATTTTGTTTTATTCTGCCGTATGACAAAATCGCACGTCTTACAATACCAGTCAAATACGATATAAAATTTTAGCAGCACGTCCAATTACATCGCATCTCATGAAGTACAGACACGAGCCTTAGTTGTCAGTGTTGAACTTCTGGTTCTGGTCGCTATTGATTTCCATATTTCATATGGAGTTTACTGCATATTATCATATGGGAAATGGAGGAATTTTCGGTCAGTATTATGAGAAAATCTGTGATTTTCGGTAGGCATATAAAAAATCGGTAGGAATACAGATAAGGGAACGGTCAGAACCTCGCCGAATGCGATTTAACCACATGCGGCAAGAAATGAGTTATCTTGATTTTCTAGGTTTTCAAGCTATTGTTATGATATTTCATTGTTTCTTCATAAAGATAAACATTATTTGATATGATTTTAGACATTTGACATCTGAAACAAAAGCGCATGCGGCGATGCGGCAATATCCAATGATTTTGATTTTGCCGCATCGCCGCTTGCGGCAGATTTGTAGGTGCTGTCATTAACGTCAAATTGGCAGTAGGCTTGTGAGTTTGTGTTTCGTCAAATTTTATTTTTCCAACACACAACACAAACAGATGTCATTATACAAATCTTCCGATTTTGACAACTTGTCTTTACATTTTATTTATTTATTTATTTCCATCATTGAGTATTGTTATGTCAAATCGTATACAATTTTCTATACCTCCCTCCAGCCCTCCCCGATTTTAATACCGTAGCCCCCAGTATTGTTATGTCAAGTCGAGAAATGTCAATTTGCTCTAAAGCAATTTACCTCCTAATATCCATATACCTTGGATCGGATGCGATTTTATCGGATGAGATTTATATGGGATTTGACAGAGATAACGTCGGACGTGCGATTTCGTCGTCCGACGTTATCTGTCAATTCCCATATAAAAATTTGACAGGCCGTCTGATAAAATCGCATGCGAAAAAGCGTTGCCTCCGCCCCTAATAATCGGGCCTAAAATCGGTATTTCTGGTCACTCTGGTTAGGATTTGCTTTTTACAATTTCACCTTGTCATACTCATACACCTTGAGCGGGGTCGTCTAGAAAATGTTTGGATCCAGTTGGCAGCACGGTCAATTGGCATCAGTTGGACATTTTGCACATTTACTATACGCAATTTGTAATTTGTTTGAAACTTTAAGTTGCATTTAACGAAACGAATGAACAGGGTACAGAAGTATAGCAAAGGCATTTTTACTGGCAAAAGTATCCCTTTGTGTGGATTGAGAAAAATACATAAGCAGTTTTTAAAATAGTTGCCGTATTCCAAATCGTGGTGCATTTGTGTGTGTGATGGATAAAGAGACGCAGTTTTCGTGAAGTTGTATGCATTAAGCAATCATAACAGGTAAATTTTCTACGAATTGTTTGGTATTATAATAAATAACGCGTCAGTTATTCAATGCCAACATACTAGATGTTGGATCATAGCTTGTTCAATTAAAATAACTAACAGACGAGAGTGGAATTCTGAAATGTGTTTTGTATTACAGCATATTACACTAAATCCGAGATATGCGGTTGATGAAATTCGGCAGTGCTTTAAACACAATTTCGAATGGAAATTAACACGTTCAGCCCGGCGCTGATTTTTATCAACTTTCCGTTCCGCCGGAATCTAGAACGCTAGCAGTTGACTGTAAACCGAATGTGCAAAATTGAGTTTTTTTTTAGCTAAACTTAAAACTGTGCTCTGTTCACCAATACTGTTATGTGTGGGATGATGTTTTTATCAACCAAAATTATTCTCACAACATTATTTTATTTGCCCACTGCTGCTGTTCAAGCGAGTAGAGTACAGTTGTTTTCAATGTACAGTCAGTCCAAAAAGTATTCGTCTAGCTGAATATTTTGCAGGAAAAGGCGAATTTTGGCCGCTGTTTTTATCAACCAAAATTATTCTCACAACATTATTTTATTTGCCCACTGCTGCTGTTCAAGCGAGTAGAGTACAGTTTTCAATGTATGTTGTTTCCATAGCATAATACGATTGGCAAGTCCCAGGGAATCAGCTTCGGAATCGATTACGTCAGCGGTCGGCAAACTTTTGAGGCAAAGGGCCAACTTCAGTAAATGATCGAGTGCCGCGGGCCAGGTGAATGCGGTATTTTTATTATTGCGCTTAAATGATTACATTTTAATCTTTGACAAACAGTTCAGGTGTTATTGTTGTTTTTCTGTAATTAAATCATCAAAATACGGTTCAAAATTAATGATACCGACTTTAAAAACGAATTGTAATATTAGTCATTTGAGAATCAGCAAAACATGACTAAACATTTGATCAGTCAAAAAATAACAAAAAGGGATTAATGTCGCTTCTTAAAGACCCCTCCTCCCACGCCGCAAAAAAATATTGAATATATTCCGGGTATGATACAAAAGTCTGAACGGCTGAAAAATTATCGAAGCAAACATAGATTCAGTAATTATAAAAATGCTTTATGGACAAGTCAGATGTCATACCATGTCAGATCAATTGATAACTGATTCCTTACGAAAACGCACTTTGACAATCGTTGCACTCGTAAACAGCAACAGTGTGGAATCGTCGTTCTCATTAAAATAACAGGAGTTTTAAATATTTGTTTTTGCTTTCAAATATGATCGAAAATATCCCTAAAATAGTTCAAAGGGAAACCAACTGATATGTGTGAAATGAAGAAAAAAGAAAAAAAAGAAAAAAAAAATATCGCGTGAAAATGTATGGAGCTTTTTCACTATATTTAAAATTTTGTATTGCATGTTTTGCGCTGGCGATAGTCTAATGCTCTCCCATCAAATGCAAGTCGCATGCAAATCTTTAGATAAATTTATTGTAACCAGGCTTTAGTATATCTCAGCAATATTAAATTTCGTGTGCGATTTCCTTCATTTCGAAAGTCTTACTATCTTGTTGAATCAATGTTAAAATTACATAACGGTTGCATCAACAAAATTGACAAATTCATGGATTTATCATGGGATTATCTTCACCCGCTCTAACAAAACGTTAATTGCACTTTAAATAGCAGTATCCCATGAGGCAACAGACAACCTCTATCAGTCACCTTACCTTGACACCTCTATCAGTCGAACTCTAACCATGATTACCAAAAAAGTGAACCAACCAACTTATAAGCGTGCGCGATCAATGAATGACACCCCGTAGCTTTTTAAATGGACTGCGTACTGAAGTCTGTCGTCGCATAAGAACATTTCTGCGTTTTGTTCACCACTATCTTGGCACTATAAGGCAACAATCAAAGCATTGAAATAAAGCCCAGGTTCTTGTTTGAGGTTCCAAAAAAGCTAAAAATGAAGACAGAGGTACAAGTGGCTACATTACTCAGTTATCTGGGCCGGAAGATCGATGCAACCCACCAAACAGTGAAATAGTATGGGAAACATAAACACACATATCAGCAAGCATAAATCGCGTCCACTGACTTCGCAAAGGCAAACATTCCGCCAAAACTCAATGCGTTCATATTTCGTTAATTTCGGTAGAATTTCAACATGACACCATAGTCTGCAAACTAGTACAACATCCGTCACATGTGTTCCATCGAATTTTTCTGGACCAACATAATGCAAAAGCTCTACTCTAACAATTTTGTCGCGAGCACTTAGGATGCCTATATGCATGTCTTCGTCCATTATGGCGAATTTCTTAGTCTTATTTCTTAGACTTATTGTCTTAGGCCAAAAGTCTTAGTTTTATTTGTCCAAGGAAGCTTAAATAATTACCTTTTAAATGATGTACATGTAAAGAAAATATCTCTCCTGGTTTTTTTTCTACAGCCAGCCGAAAAAAGGCAATTTTTTCATGTAAACGTTACGGGGATATTGATCACGAGTTCGAACATACCGAACGATCCGTCATTCCATAGTACTTTAATTAAAGTTGAAAGAGTACGATGTTATAAAGTTTAATTCCAGAAAATATTCAGTAAGTTGTATACGAATAGTTTCTTCCCATCTTTCAAAAACAGTCAAAACCTTTCGCGAGCCGGATTGAATGTTGCGGCGGGCCGCATTCGGTCCGCGGGCCGGACTTTGCCGGCCGCTGGATTACGCTATCGGAGTTTCGAAACCGATTCTGATTTCGGAGCCAATACCGATTCCGGAGCAATTCCAATTCCGGAGCTGGTTCCGATTCCGGAGCTAATTCCGATTCCGGAGCTAATTCCGATTCTGGAGCCTATATCGGAACCAATTCCGTTGCCGATTCCGGAATCGATTTTGAAAACTGATTCTGGACCTTCTATTCAGAATCGATTCCAGAAAACTTCGGAACTAGCTGAAATCGATTCCGACAGAAACTTCATTTTCCCATCACTACAAACAGAATACAGTTTTGCATCTCGCAATAACTAGCATATTAATTCTAGCTAAAGTTGTCATAAATGTATTTTATAGTTTAGGACATGATTTGTTGTGCTTCTTTTACCACTTTCTCCTCTTCATCCCCTTCCATTCTCCTATTCTTGATGGTTTCATCAAGATCTAATGATGTTAATATTTTGTTAAAAATGAAACATTCAACCGATTTTGCTCAAATTTGTAGAGAAGATGCCAAAGGGTGCTACAATACACTGAGAAAAATTTCATAATGGGGAGTGATCACTAAGAATCATAATTCTGCTTAAAAAAGCTCCATCCTCTTATTTATTTTTTTTTTATCTTGAACATGTCATATCTACACTTTCTGTGGCAATGTCTCAATCTTATCCTGCTGCAACTCCACCTCCAATTTGTGTACTCATTACAAATTTTGAACTTAATTTTTTCCTGAATTAATAACCACGGCAAGGCGTGGTGATTAAGAAGAGTAGAAATGTTGTGCATCAGAGCTATTGTTTTTATGCAAAAAATTTAACAATTGATTTTGTTTACATTTCCCAAACTATGTATCAAATATTAATGCTTTAATGCTGGTAGTAAAAGAGTCGCTATAGAAAAATTATTATGCGCCTCAATAAGTATGTTTTTTTTCACTTACATCCTTAACAGTTATGTTGTTGCTTAGTTTACTCGATCCTTTTCATTTTCATTTTTGGTGTTACCAAATTTTATATCGCAAGTATCAATAAAATGCATTGAATACAACCAATTGCAATTGCTAACCACCAGCCTTTCATCACGAACCATTGCATTTTTTGTTTTACATTTTTTTCTTTTTCTTTTATACTAATTTTTTCTAATAAACAGCATACTTAAAGCCAAACCCAAACACTTTTGTTGTCCGTAACACACAGTAAGAATAATTTTTCTAAAAGCTTAAATGCCATTTTGCGTAATGTCCTACGCGGACATGCCGACCTATACAAGCTTTCATGAGTCATTCACTCATGATTGTCAGATTTGCGAGTTCACTATACTGTAGGACGAGTTAGAAAAGTACATTGCCAATTAAAATTTCCAGTTAAATGTTTAAAGTCTACAGAAAATATTCACAATCATTCTATAGAAAGGGAATATGTGATTTCATGGAACTTCACATGTTAAGAAAGCCTACATAAATAGCCAGTTCCGCTAAGCTCCAGTCTCCCACGGCTCTGGAGTCGGTTATAACGCAGCACCAAAATAATGAGCAGCAGCAGTTATAATGAGAACCAAAACAATCGCGGGCTGAAACAATCGATTTGTTGAGATTGTTTATGTTCAAAACTCAAATACACAAATTTGAACACATTTTAACTCATTTTTTATGTTTTTTTTTAAACAAAAAGCATGTAGGTTGACTGGGCCAAATGAGCTATATTTTGTCGCGCGAGACGTTTTTCGATTGGTGCCAGAGTGCAGCCTTCGCTTGACAGGTTGCTCGGACAGGCTGCAGCCCAATCGATTTGACACATTGTCAAATACAAAGCGAACTTCCCTCTTGATTGAATTTAAAAACAATATTCTAAAAGGTTAAACCCTGTGTTATATTCACGAAAGAATCATATAAAACAATTAATTGAGCGGTTTAAACCACCCCCTTGATACAACGAACATAGTTTAAAATTAATTTGAAACCAACCAAACTAACAAAAACCGTTCATATGTCCGTTAAATAGAGAATACTCGTACTAATTCTAGACACCACTGATCCGTTAGAGAAAAATTCTTTCGAGAAACAAAAAGACTATTTCTACACGGCCGGGCAGCGTAAAACTCACTCAAACAAAACGATAAATAAAAATAATGCTAAGATAAACATTGCTGTTCCACAAAAACAGTCCGGCTAAAACATCTTTATTTGCAAAATATTAATTTCAATGTCGTTTATTGAATATATATTGAATACTAATTAAGGTAAAATCCGGTAAAATCTACCGGATGTCCTCAAATTTCGAATCATTTTCAAACTCTACACGTCCAGTGGCAACAACCATAACTCATAGGTGTTTGAGTTCTTATTTGTTCTTACAACTGTTTTAACCTTGTAGCTTCCTTGTTGTTACAGTTCTTACTGTACATTGCAGAACCGTTAAATATCGATGAGGCTACTTTTGAGCCATACTGATGTAAATCTTAAATCTTAAATGCCTCTGTAGACGCAAATGTATAATTTTTTGATTATTATTTTTTGGTTATTGGCGTGATTTTTTTGGAAAGCATAGCTAAGTAGTAATCTCTACAACGTGTTCATTGAAAAACGTATTGATGTGCAGTGGATTAAAAAAAATTAGGGTGACTTCTGTTTTTTGTGCCCATAAATGTTAAGATTGAACTACAAAAATATGATATCGCACGTGGTTCGAATTCCATTTCTACTCTTTTTTTCGACTTATGTTTCATACGTTAGGTAATTAGTAATAGATGCTTAGAACAATTTCAATGTAAATTTGCTTGGTCTTTAATTTCATGAGGGTCATTTCCAAAAACACCATCAAAATTTTATTTTATTATCCTGAAACTGGTTTTGAAGTATTCAATGGAAAGGGTATTTGTGTATGAGACAATTGTTACTGTTGTGCCAAATATCAGATTTCGACAGTGAACATATCCCCTCATATAACCATTCCAAATGTATAGTTCTAATATTCCAATCTATACTGTTATAGAAAAGAATGATTCAGCACTGTTATAGCCTTTCCAGATCAATTAACTAAATTCACATTTACTTGCAAACTACTTTATTTACTCTTGCCGCCCCACATTTGTCAAATTTTGCTTCTAATTTGACGTGTCCTTAATTATAACGTGGTTGTTCTTAATCGACAACATAGTACGGTGATAGCATCACATGGTAGATATTGCCGTCACTCTTGATAGATACAGTCAGAATCTTTTCAGCTCTCTTGACCACGTTACAGTAAGCATAGTTTCATTGTGGATCATTCTGCAGTTGATGCTGATCCGGCTGAATGCAGTGCGCACGGTTGTCTCCACTAACGCGCAGTATGTTGCAGTCATGTAGCACAATGAACCATCTCTCCCTTTAGTGCTTTGTTCCCGAAGGACATCCTGAAATAAGTAGTTCTTCCCGCCCTCGAGCAAATCGTTAACTTTCAAGCCATCAACATCCGCCCCTTTCTTGCTCGGAATTTCATCAAGGCTTTTTAGCATATGGCCGCTTATGGTCTCTCGGCTACATCCGCCTCTTATTGTCATGCGTTTTCCTTGTCCCGACTCCAATATTGCGGAGTCGTAGATTTGAGGGAGTAGTAGATTTGGGGCGGTCCCGTGGTACGTGGTCGTCAACTCGAACGACTCAATAACATGCCCGTCATGGGTTCAAGCCCATGGACCGTCCCCCCGTAGCAAGGATTGACTATCCGGCTACGTGTTAATGAATGTATGTAGTATGCGAGGTGCTTAAGCACCAATAATGAGTATGGTTGGCTTTATTAATGATTGAATGAATTGGAATATCAACCATGTCACAACTAAGCTATTTTGCACAGTTTTCAAACATTTTTTTTAAATATTGCCTTGAATATCTTGATTTATAATGTGAAGGGGTATGAGATGGGACACTTTATCATCAGGTGGCTAATTTGCTACTTTAATAAAAAAAATCATTATATCCAATACCACGTGTTTTCAAATCGGTGTGTGTAAACAAAACATCTAAGTAACCATTGCCCTCATTACACGCGGGCTGGCAGTGTGGCATGGAGCAAGTCCTTTCGCAGCAACTCGCGTTGCTAAGAGAGCTGCTCTCACCGCTTTCTTTCTCTCTCGCTGAATGTTTACACTCACGTCATTGTGGCGATTTTCGATTTTATATATAGCGAGATCGGTGTAGCATATCTACTATAGTATAAACTACATTATTATTAACCACACTATCAGCTATAGACACATGGTAACAAATCACACTATTGTAACACATTTATAACATATTCAGCAAATCAGACCAGGGCAACAAACCCGAAGAGTTCAGGCCACACAGTCCATTCAAAAACATCCGAAACATGCATCATAAGCAAAAGCAATTGTCACCACAACAAAAGTAGGTCGCCGTCACCGAGAACACATAGCAACGTACAAGCGCGGTGACGAAGACACCCATTTGAAACCTTCTTGCGCGAAACTTTCTTGCGAAACTACAGCATAAGCACGCAGCGACAAAAACACCTCACACCCTCCCTGACGCATCCCATACAAAACAAAAACAAGTAATTGTCACAAAACAACACAGCGACCTAATTTGTAAGAAATTGCACCGAACCAATATATTTTATCGATAAATAAAACCAACACCGATCACGACAGATCAGATTCGTTCGGACTGCCAAGAGAGGACGTTACACTTCCTAAAAATCTTCGAGTTTCCAGTAAGGGAAACCCCTTAGGAGTTTACATGATCGCCTGGACGATCAAATTCCGGGTTCAATGCCTGCGAACAAACGGCGTCCACAGGCCTGCCCACGCCCGAAGGCAGAGCCGATGGCATACGATTCTATCTTCACCATTAACATGAGAGGAACAGAGCTTATACCCCGAACGTACCCGAAAGGTATGCATGCTTTACTCATCAGGATCTAAAGGCAAGGACAAGGCAAAAGAGACACAGAAAAATTTCCTCACGGCTACACATGTCCTTTTGATGCGTTGTCTATGCGTCTCGCTCGGTATCACAGCAGCATACGGCAGGTAAGCAGTACAAATACTGCTACCTGATACGCACACATGTTTATCGAACACAACTATTCGGTTCGGCTCGGTAAACTTCACGAGGATGCCGGAACAAAAGGGCGCAGACTTTTTCATGATTTTGTATGACTTCGGCTGTTTTGGACCGTGCGTGTAGGCGCAGGCAATCAGTCCGCTTTGAACAGTTCACTCCACCTCGTCTCATATCAGTAAAAACTGACTCCCCGCTAACATAGTGCTCGACGGCCCCCGCGTACAGTATCGGACATTAAGATAGGACCCTTTTTTTCAATGCACCGTGCACTTGTTTTGCCCCGTTACTTGTGTTTGTGTGTGTGTATGTGTGTATGTGTGTGTGTGTGTATGTGTGTGAGTGTGTGTGTGTGTGTGTGTGTGTGTGTTTGTGTGTGTGTGTGTGTGCATGTGTGTGTGTGTGTAGTAGTAGAAAGAGAGTGTGCTTTTTAATGTTTATTAGCAAGTGCGCGGGTTTGTGTCTGAAAAACATAGCTTGCCATGATGTCATATTGCGTTGAAATTATTCTTATTATGTGTGTTATTATGTGAAACATTGTGCGTTTTCACTTGAATAAAAACTAAAGTTTGCTTCGACAGCAGCGCTTGTTCCTCGGACGAAAACGCAGGTGTGCTGTTTCATGAATGTGAATGCGACACCGGTGCGAAATGGACACGCGCACAATAGCAATGAACTCGGCATTCCCTCACAGGTGTTTCTCCAGTGCACGCCATTGAAAGGCCTTCGTGCATCTCTGCGTTGCACGTTGTGTGCGAATGGTAAACTTTGTGCGTGCATTGAGCTGGCGCGCACTTATTCTTTTCAATGGGCGTTTTGTTTCATGAGCGCGGCAGTATTCTTTTCTCGATTTTGAAGAGAAGACGCTTACTCGCGTACTCGTTGATAGTTTTTATCCATGCGATGTTTTTGCTGCTCCAAAACGATGTAATTAATCGCGTATAGAAGTAGAACGCAGGCAGAGCACGGGATCAGCCGTGTCCAAGTTTTTAACCAGCGCGTTCTTGACGGTCCAAGCAAGCAATGTTAGTAATAATGGGTCGAGGTAAACGTTGTACCGATCATCAGCGCCATGTGTAAAAGCGAATGGCTGCTGCTGGCATTAAGCGCAAAAGGATCGAGTTCGTAATGGAACGATCGCGCACTTTTGTGGCAAACGCGCTTTGGACAACCGAAACGTGCTTAGACAACTGAAACGCGTTTGGACAACCGAAACGCGCATGTCAACCGGACGTCCTCAGAAGACCACGGCGAAAGAAGACCGTAACATTGTTAATACATCGAAAACACACTGATCGCGAGGGCGGTGGTCCTGCTTATCACACCAAAAACCTAACCCAAAACACAAAAAAACTACTTACAAATCTATTCGAAACGACCTACTTGTGAAACAAACACACACATCAATACACATTCAAACATACATCCACACACACATACACACACACACACACACACACACACACACAAACACACACAAACACACATACACACACATACACACACACACACACAAACACAAGCACATACAAACCACACATAAACTTGGCCCAACGGGTGCACGGTGCGTTAAAAAACCAATGCCCTATCTTTCTGTCCGATACTGTACGTTCGATCACATTACATCGGCACCGCAACCGAAAACTGGCGCGAGGACAAGCCTCTCCTCTACCCTACAACGACGACGAGCCCTGCTGCCGAGAGGTTCGGCGTTCCGGGGGCAACAATGTTTGATAATGTATTAATTTTACAGCAAAAGTCGATTGCACGATGTAAATATTGAAGATCGGTTAGTTAAAGATTCTTTGAAAATGTGTGTGTAACGGTTATCAGCACAGAAATTCAAAAAAATACATCAATTTCATGCCAGTGACAACTTTTCACTGTCAAAATCAAAATCGTCGTATCTGCGAATCGTCGTAACTCGGGGGATGCCTGTACAGGCCGGTATGTTCACGTATGACGTTTACGCCAAATTTAAGAAGAAGAATTTTTGGAATATTGTCTTATTTTTTGATAAAAATAACCCAGCTCTTATTAACTTCACGTTTTTTACACAAGAATATTTGAAATTTGCCTTGAATTATCGGGTCTTTTGTTATGACAATGTGCTCAATTAATCGCTTTTTCAAATATCCTCCTCATAACGCAATGTCATCATTGTATTGAACTGTCATTTCTCAACAGCACGGATAAACGGACAGCCGGATAAAAGGTACCCGGACAAACGGCGCTCCACTGTACTCTCAAAAGAATTCCTGTCATGTGCCCAACTCTTGCATGGATCGAGTCCCTGATGCTCACGACTGTTTATCCTGATATTTGAGTAAACCAATCTACTAACTGGTATCCAAATGAATGATGGCTACTATGGCAGATCTTAACTACCTACACCAGATTAACTGTTATTATGCCAGATAAGAAAAAATGAAGCTTTGGGATAAAATCGTTGTAATAGTTTTAGTACTCCTCAGATTGCATATTCTTCTCATTTTAATAAAAACGAGACATTGGGGGCCTTCACGATTCTAGTTAGTTTTTTGTATGGTTAGTAGTTTGACAGTTGGAGGCTGAAATCATGTAAACACTCCATACAACACCACACAAAAAACTAGCCTGCAATTTTCAGTCTAGATTATTCTAGCCACAAAGCTAGAATTAGATTCGAGTACCTGCTCGAAAACACGGGTTTGTTTACATTTATCCCAAGGTGTATTAAAGAGATCAGGTAATGCAATATAGAATCAAAGTTTATGTAGTCCAGGTGGTCTCATAGCATTTTTTTATAACCAATTTTGAGCATCACTTTTTGACAGAACGAGTGAAAACTTTTGCTCAAACGAGCTTTCTGGAGGCTTGACGAATACTCAAAACACTCTTAAAATATTCATTCAGAAGCAGAAGCGATAAAAATCAGCCTTCTAAATTCATACACCTTGGGATAAGCCCACCTGTATATTATACTCACTTAGATAGCTGCTCGAAAACAGCTATACAATGCAAACAGCTGACACGCTGAAATTTCAGCCTACGAACTTACAACGGAAAGGCCCCCATTGATGTTATCCCATGTGAAATCGGGTAAATTAACTAGTTCACTGGCAGGGTCTGAGGCCTGCCACCAGGCAAAACGTGTTAATTAGTTTTTCATATAAATTTTAACATAATTGAAAAAAGATTCTGTATCAATACGGTGTATACATAATTTTATTAATTGAAACCATCAACTTAAACAAAATTATCTAAGTCTTAGAGGTGTTTTCCCGAAAACGTGGTATTTGTTTTAAGCTCCCTTCCGAACATATTAACCGCGTCACACCATTGGTGTTAGCATAAGTTATCATATTTATGTCCGTTTTTAGGATACAATTGTGGTGAAAATGTGCAACCCATTCTTTGAAGGTGACTCCTGAGGGTGTCAAAATGTCATTGTTTATTTGTTTGTGATATTTTAATCGCTTTACAACTTTGTGCTTTGCTGCTATTCATCCGTTGTGTTGATCGGCATCCTATATTTCTCATGTTTATGCATATGTATGTTGTGTCAAATTGCGTACGTGGACTGCCACTGAACCTTCTGAACGCCTAGAACCAGCGGGTGATGCTAGTCGGTATCGCGAAAAAAATATTGAAAAAATATTTTTTTTTTGCACAAGAACCGTGGTCGGTTAAGGCCTCCCCGTAACACTGGTGGGCTTGGGTTTTAGTGACTTACTGATTACACATACAGTGCTGGGTATTCAAAATCGGACCCTTTTAATTTCTGATACTTTTTCTATCATGAACGATTTCATCATTTTCTCCCTATGTTTTTTACCTAAGTTTCTCTACTTGTGTTTTCTATCAGTCGAGAACTGTTTAAACAACCTTTTATTTTATACGACTGGAATGAACACGTGCTCATTCGAAACGCTGCGATACCAGGATGGCAGTCAACATGCAAATGATTCACTAATGATCAGTGCTCTAACCGTAGAACGCTCATCAGGCTAATCGTATACCGATAATCGTATAATTTCTACAGATATTCAACCGTTAAGTAATTTTAGGTTCGTCTTCTGTATGGTTCGTTGTTCATTTACAGTCCGAACTCACTGGTTAAACTTCGATTCCCTGCATACTATAGACTATGTGTTTTTTAGTTGGCACGTTTTTTCACCCAAAAAACTTCTGAAATTTTCCTAGGCAAGAGTGAATGAGAGCCATGAGATGTTAGTGATTTTTTCAAAATCTGATTTTTCCATACAAACGCATGCGTTTTAATTGAAGTGTCTGTCAACTATGGAGCGTTCAACTATAAAGCATGCTTACTAAAAATTGTTCAACTGTTTTGATTGTATTCCGCGAAATTAAATAGTGGGAATTTTACGTGTTCCGATAGTTTTGGGATTTTTCAAACATTTTCTTAAATGGAAACGGAACTTTCTTTCTTGTTTTGGCGGACTCATTTAGAATCCAGTTGGAATTTGCAATGTGTATGTATTATTATTTATTATCTTTATGATCCTTACAGGGTTTTCCAGGAGTTCTCATAGCAGTGGGACACTTAATTTACTCCTTCTTCCGTGAAATGAACTTAATGTAATGGGAATGGGACTCTACAGCACCCTTGTTGGACAAATGCAATAGGAATTTCCAATAGGAGCTGTCCAAAAAGGGTGCCTTAGAGTCCAATTTCCATCAAATGAAGTTCACTTCCCATAAGAAAAATTCAAGCAAGTGTCCCACAACTATGAGAACCCCTGGAAAACCTGTATTCTTATCCTTTTGAATATCACTATAACAAAATAAACATAGTACGCACTAGTGATGGGTAATCCTTTAGTGGAGTCATGGATCAACTCCGACTCCGGTGCGCAAAATATGACTCCGACTCCCGATGATAACCGAATTTGACTTCGGATCAGTCCGGATCAGTCCGGATCAGTCCGGATCAGTCCGGATCAGTTCGGAACAGTCCGTATCAATCCAACCAACACCGTCATCTCCCCTCCCCTCAGAGCGTTGGAGAGACGGGCGGAAGTCCCATCTCGTGAGGAGCGCTACCGCAGGCGTCGGCGAACACCCATAAGCAGTGACGATGGTCGAGTAATCCCACATTTGTTCGAGGCGCCTCGAGTAGGCATGAACGGCGCAGAAGTGATTGCAGTGATCGAGGCGGACGTGGCCTCCCGTTGACTAATGTTAGAGCTCAGAGGAAGATTCTAAGGGAGGCCGAAGTATGGCAGAAAATACGTTCCCCGCATCCTGAGCGGCAATAACGGTAGCATAATAGAAATACGGGAAATAATGATGTGCTAGATGCATTGTCGGCTGGTCTCGTAATACACTCGACAACTCGCACGACTTAACAACATGCACGTCATGGGTTAAAGCCCCAAATGGACCGTGCCGCCATACGTAGGACTGACTATCCTGCTATGTGGGGAAATCAATTAGTCACTGAAAGCCAAGCCCACAAGTGGTACAGGCAGGCCTTGACCGACAACGGTTATTGAGCCAAAGAAGAAGAAGTTGGAAGGATTTAAGGAAATAGCTACATTGTATAAGTTGGAGGGAACAGGAGAAGGAAATGATAGAACTTTTATTGGTACACAAATCAAGATAATTTTCTGAGCACCAGCAGGACAGAGAGTTGAGGATAGATTGAAGGTTGGAGCCTTGAAAATCCTTGGCTTGGTGTTGTCCATAGGTTGCAAATTATTAACTTCTTGGCAACTAGGCAACTAGCTTTTTGAAGTACAACAGTAACTTGGCTAAGGAGTCCTGGACTGGTGGAGCCGGTGGTACGGAGTCGCTAAGGCGAAGCTGGGTAAGGAGCCGGTCAGAGCCTGCTCCGAAATTGTGTTGTTTTGCCCATCACTATTGGCAACAGCAACCAAGTATTCCTCATCTATCAGCTTCTGGTACACAAGCGTTTTGCAGTTGCTCGCCGTGTACAGCTCTACCTCTAGTGTCTTACCTTTCTCTATGTCAGAGCGATGGATATTTCGCACGTAAAACGACGCTCGATAAAGTTGCTGCTCCAGCCATCGGTAAACCTCTGAAATGGGTAGTTGTGCATTCGGCCGAACGCCCGCCAGTCGCACACATACGTTGTGCAGAGGTCCTTCTTAAGGAAGGCAACGTAGACGACACGCACAGTATCATGTACTTCGTCCACCTCTTCCACGATTCCCCGGTAGTACAATCCGTCACCACTATACCGAGCAAGGCATAGTGTTCCTGGCTTGTATATGTCTGCCCGCTGCTCGCCTGCTACCTCTCTTGCTCCTACATTGCCTCGAGTTGCACTGCCTGGCTTATCTGATCGATCTGCTCCGCAAATTTCTCCACGCTGGGACAGACGTAGAGTGTCTGTTCGTCGCCAAATCGAGTGAAGTCGGATGTTTTGCCTCTTTGTGAGAAAATATTTGACTGTTAAATTTGATGTAAAAGAAGAGAAAGCTGTAGAAATTTAAGAAGATGTTTCTGTTTCTGTGGATGGGCTGATAGTATTGAATCTATGTTAAAGTCAAGAGAGCAATTATTCCTTAGAAGTGAGTAACCGTGGCATTCAGTCAAAAGGTGGAAGATTGTTATGTCGGTACCGCAGAATTGCCATAGAGGAGGGCTGGATCATCCATGAGATGACTGTGGGTCAGTCTAGTGTGGCCTATTCTTACTCGAGTAAGGATCTTCTGGTCTCGATTCTTTCTGGTAGGTAAGCGTTTTGCAGTTGCTCGCCGTGTACAGCTCTACCTCTAGTGTCTTACCTTTCTCCATGTCAGAGCGATGGATATTTCGCACGTAAAACGACGCTCGATAAAGTTGCTGCTCCAGCCGTCGGTAAACCTCTGAAATGGGTAGTTGTGCATTCGGCCGAACGCCCGCCAGTCGCACACATACGTTGTGCAGAGGTCCTTCTTAAGGAAGGCAACGTAGACGACACGCACAGTATCATGTACTTCGTCCACCTCTTCCACGATTCCCCGGTAGTACAATCCGTCACCACTATACCGAGCAAGGCATGGTGTTCCTGGCTTGTATATGTCTGCCTGCTGCTCGCCTGCTACCTCTCTTGCTCCTACATTGCCTCGAGTTGCACTGCCTGGCTTATCTGATCGATCTGCTCCGCAAATTTCTCCACGCTGGGACAGACGTAGAATGTCTGTTCGTCGCCAAATCGAGTGAAGTCGGCAATGAACCCTTTCACAGATGACGTGATAGTTAGAAGGTAAGGATGATGTCGTGATTTAACTTCACCCTGAACCGTAACCGTCGACTTGTGCTCGGAGGACTCGTACTGCATCAAGATCTCCAGGTCTCTCTCTATCGCTGCACTGGGAGAATTGATTCTCATCATGCGCAACAGACTGGTTGAGTGCGCCAGTCCGCTCGTTATCAACTTTAGGTTGAAGTTCGTGTAATCCGTTTCTTTTGGTTCCAGCGCATATAACATCGTCTGGCCCCAAAGCACAACGCAGCGCCCTCGCAAATCGCTGTCAATTGCTTGGGGGTTGATTCTTATATAATTGAAACTGAATGAAAACGAGATGTAAACAAACTAAATTTGAAGATGGTAATTCTTTTCAGAACGATTTTTTTTTTTAATATGGCGCGAGAAAAACTTTATTATAAGAATTGATTTAAAAGTAGAGCTATGTTCCACACATGCACCACAGCAATTTAACTGCGTTATAAATAATTACAGGGTCTTCAAATTAAGCGGTCACACATTTTATGTCAAACTTGCAGATTTCAGCTGAAAGTAACGCAATGAACCATCCGATTTTTGTTTTACACGGCGCATTACAGAATTTTACAAGTCACTTTCGAATGTAAACATAAAAGTTAACCGCCTACTAGATATTTTTCAACAGCTGTCAAATGGTGTATTTGCTTGCTAATGAAATTTCATTTTTACATATGATTTTCAACAAATCGCAAAGAACTGTCATACTAAATTCAGCTTGAGAAGTGTTGAAAATCATGCTGAAGAAATTAAAATTTATTATGATGAAAATGAAACGTTAGATAGATGTGAAATAACATATTGACAATAACAACAAAAATAATGGAGCGTTTAATATTAATTATGAAATTATTGTACAAACCTTGTTGACATGCAGCATCAAAACCCCAAGAAAAAACGATGGCTTTATCCCGTTTAAGTGTTGAAAATCCTGTTGACGGAATTGAGAATATTGTGAGAAAATATTTGACTGTTGAATTTGATGTAAAAGAAGAGAAAGCTTTAGAAATTTAAGGAGATGTTTCTGTTTCTGTGGATGGGCTGATAGTATTGAATCTATGTTAAAGTCAAGAGAGCAATTATTCCTTAGAAGTGAGTAACCGTGGCATTCAATCAAAAGGTGGAAGATTGTTATGTCGGTACCGCAGAATTGCCATAGAGGAGGGCTGGATCATCCATGAGATGAGTGTGGGTCAGTCTAGTATGGCCCATTCTTACTCGAGTAAGGATCTTCTGGTCTTGATTCTTTTCTACAGATGGCCATGATGTCGTTGTTGTTTTCACTAGACGAAGGAAGTTGTTCTAGGTTTTAAACCATTCCTTTTCCAATGATACTCTTATTACGCCGTTAATGAATTTGATTGCATCTCTCTTAAGCAGTGAGGTGTTGAAGGAAGATGTTTTTCTTCATTGCAAATTATAGCTTACTAAACACCTAAATTTTGAGATTTTATTTTGCAAAAATAAAAAAAATAGGAAAAGTGATTTTTTCGACAAATAACAGCAAAAAATAAATAAAAAAATAAATATTTTAAAATATTTTTAAAATATCTTAAGATTTCGAGCAGATGGTACTATTTGCAACCTTCGCAATATTTGAAGGGAATGTTTGACAGGCTTAGCAGGCTCTGTTACTCGACGACTTCTCTATGATCTGGAATTGAAAGAAGATATGAAATTATTTAATACGGTAAATTTTCATACTTCCAGTTGGTTTTGAACTGCAGTTCATCGAATCAGTATAGCTCTGCTTAACACTTACTCTATTTCAGGGTACGTAAAACGTCCCATTATTAACCAATATTAAGAAAATCCTATTCCATTGAAAGGATGGAGTTTAATCCAAGTGTAGGAATTGACGATGATATTGTAGAAAATTTTGTAGATAATTATGTAGTTGAACAAACGATTGTTCCTGCTGCATGTATGGAAGAAAATGGAAGTGAAAATGTTATATTTTAGCTACTAAAACAAATAATTGTAAATTAAAGGCATATTCTGCAACAATTGAAAATTCTGCCAGAAATTTATTTCTTCAATGGAAGCAGCTCAGTACAAGTTCCAAGAAGAAATGAGACATACATTAACAAAGCAGGAATTGAAAATGTTAGAAGTGCAAGTGATTTTCGAAGCAATATCATCCGTGACATGCAGTGTAAAAGTATTCTTCCCTCTATTGAGTTTAAACCTGTTTCGACGAAAAAGGAACTCGATGAGCTGGAAGAAAGATTGAATGGCACAGAATATTTCAACAACATTACCCAGTGGCTGAATGAAATCAACACACGATGTGATAGAAAAAATAAAATGCACGAAGCTCGAGATATTGTGTTTGATCCCGTATTTGCAACGTGTAGTTGGCAATGTGGTCCACCAAACAACTTTAAAATACCATTAATGAAGTGTAGAAATATTTGTAATCTTTTTAAAAATATTGGAAGTACTGAATATAATCAGCCAAATACAGATGATGTGGAAGCACTTTTTAAGCTGAAACTGCGATATGCTTGGGGTTGCATAAGTTTAAAGGGAATAAAGAAAACTAGTTGTCAAAATCCTGTAAAATAAAAAATAGATTGTAAATATGTAAATACGGCTGTGATCGCCTATGTATTATTGATGGTTGATGGTATTGATAATCTAGTATTAAAAATGTGCTTTCTACTACTGTATAGAATTACACTGGGTGTTACAAGTAACCGTGCCGACAAACCGCGTGTCCTTTATTATGGCATGCGGAATGTAAACAAGCTAAAATGGCAGGAGATAGGTTTAGTCGTTTAGATAGGGTGACAAAGATCGATCTTCGAATTTCGAACATCTGCGTAACGCGATGGCGCAACGGCCATCGCGGGAAAAAAAGGATAAATACACTGTGCGCAGAACAAACGGTCTCTTAAAAAGTTAGCGAACGATAGACCGCGTTATTTTCCGTTTTTAAATAAAGTAAAGATTTGTACGTTAGTGAAACGGTCTTTATATCTTGTTCGCCGCCGTCGAGGAACCGACGGAGTTGTATTTGCAACACTGGGTGTGAAATGAGAGGAAAATTGTGATGTTTTGGGAATATGATGAAATAACGTGTAGGCGGTTGTACTTTCCATTTGCTAATGTGTATTGAATTGTCCGTTTGAGTTCATTTGTACATGCTATAATTCATTATGTAGTTCATCTAACCCTCGTCTATTTCCCTGTTTATATTCTAGCCTTCAAGTATTGTCTGGTCCTAATCCCGTTAGCATAATTCCGTTTAAATAATAAAAAAACACTAAAAAATATAAAAAATAGATTAAATGTTTATTATATAATCCACCAGTACGGGGTTATTTATATGCAACTGGATTTATCAATGTATTGCAATATGATTCATTGTATCTATTTTTAATGATATTACTTACACATTGATGCCATTTTTATGACAGTTTATGTGTGAAATCAGACCTCAATATAATTAGCTCGCTCTCGTTTAGTTACCGGAAGTAGAACGATCGTATGATCAGTAAGATATCAAATTTAGCATACTTCAATAAATATGCAGGGGTTAACATTATACTTTGTTTGTTTTAGAATATATATCCTTATTTTATCTCCGAACCTTCTAATCGAACCTGCTTAACTGGCTATTAATACAATGCAAATTACCTTAATTTAAAGTATGCAACATAGGAGTAAAATGATATTGATAAGAAATGGATCGTGGAATTTTCATAGCCACCATTTTGCATTTGATATCTTGTATGGAAACTCGGCAGATAGTAGATGAAAAATAAGACTCACATCCAATGAAATTCAAAATGATATTTGATGATCATGGTGTAGTAAATGCTTCACATTGTTTACGAAGCAAGTGTTCATAAATGTGAAACGAATCAGCTATCATTTCAGCCTTCTTATATTTAAAAATGCTACACTTTTTGGTTAAAACCCAAACATTCTCTGGATTGTTCCGTAATAATAATCCTTCTCTTATAAAAAATGAGCAGGTCATAACATTCATCTTTAGCCTGGAAAATACTAGATCTTGATTTTTCGTGGCTACCTCAATCTCTCGAAGCAATAGAATTTTACCTATTGCCTGATGTAAACTTCTATACCCGTTTCGAACATAATACAGGGTTTTCGAGGATTATATAGACATGTTAAGCGAGTTGTAGATTCGTTCAGGCATATAATAGACTCTTTCAGCGAGATATAGAATTGTTCGGAAGTAGGCGTTGACATGTTCGGTTATACTGTAGAGCTGTCACTTTCGTACCCCTTGGACTGCAGCTTGGATCATTCTCATCAGGAGGTAAACAAACGGTTTTCGTAAAAATATGTTTGTTTTAACTAATTTATGTATTAAACAGCTTGGGGAATGATTATTAGCTACGTTTAGGTCTTTTGAGAATGAAAAATTGAACCCTGCCTCACAGTGTGTAAACAAAACAAATGACAGCACTACAGAATCGCTGAACATGTCCACGCCTACTTCCGAACAATTCTATATCTCGCTGAAAGAGTCTATTATGTGCCTGAACGAATCTACAACTCGCTGAACATGTCTATATAATCCTCGAAAACCCTTTAATGATGACGCAAATTTTAATTTTAGGAAAAACGAAAAACTACAACATAGTCACAGTTTGAAAAAAGGGTGGAGCTGATAGAAAGGAACAAAGCTATCATACATGATAAGCAAAAAGGAACCTCAACTTTTTGGAATGATATTGCCAAAGATCTGAATCTCTTAGGACCCCCGACTAAAGACGGTTCTGGGTGGAAAAAGGAAAGTAGTCAACAAGTCTTCAACATTTTGGAACTATTGAGCATGTTTATTATGTATTTATATGCATTTTAATCGTTCACGATACAGGTATGGGCAGATTTTAGATCAGGGATGAAGAAAAAACTATCGCACAATAGCCGCGAGTATAGAGCAACTGGAGGAGGACCATGCACGATGCATAGTTTTTCTGCACTTGAAAGTCACGTTATTGACATCTTGCAGTTAAAAGATAGCGTTGTTGGGCTAAACACTAAAAGGTTAGGAGCACCATCTAATTCATCAGGTTCAGCACCTATCTCTGTTCGGAAAACACCGTTGGCAGAAAGGCCATCACAATCAACAACCCAACCAATTTCACTCTCATCACCATTGCCTGCGTCACCATCTCGTGCAGCACCAACTCCACAGGTTATGGAGTTAACGTCATCACCATCTCTATCACCAACGTCACAGCATCTAAACCAAACGAATGACAATGAAAGAACACCACAGAGATCATCTCAGTCAGGGCAAAATAACACAAATCAACGTACAACACGACGCAAAAGAACAATAGCTGAATTGCAATTGCTAGAACATAAGCATTATGGTCGAATTAAACAGCAGCAAAATATTATTCGCCAACAACAGCTAGATTTGGATAAGGAAAGACTAGATTTAGAAAAACAAAAATTTGAATTCGAAAAATAAATAGAATTAAAAAATATGGAATTAACACAAGCAAAGCTTGATCTAAAAAGAGAAGAATTGAATCTCACAAGGGAGTTAGCGTAGAAAGACCGCGAGTTAAAATTAACCATAGCCAAAGTGGAGCTAGAGCTAGGGTATAAACAAATTAGTAAAGAATAAATGCGAACTTTAATGTAACCAATAAATACAATTCCTAACCCAATTTGTGAAAACTTGTTTAGTCTCTACAATGCTCACACTTCTAACGCCGAGAAGATAGCCAGGCATGAAAAAGCAGCTCATTTACATATTAATCAGACGCTACTACAGCTTCGCCAGGCTACGATGCAATCTTTGAGCTTGGTCATCGAGTGTCATGCACATAACATTCACAGTTCATCGTGGCCTAGTGAGTTTGATTCATTTCATGACGGGGAGATATGTTGACATACATGTCATATAGCTTTATACCTAGTATAGCTTATACCGGGTCCACCATCGTCGTTTGACGCGGTTCAAAGTGCTTCGTAAATTTTGGAGTGGCCTCAAAGGTATGCGCAAAAGTGTTAAAAAGTAACGATATAGTCACAGCCGGTATGATTCTGCTCGTAGGTTGATTCTGCTCGGTATGGATGTAGAAAAACATTGCTGATACGGGAATGGATCTTTCTGTAGGATAACAAACACTCTCCTCTGTCCGTCCCATCTAAGAAGTTTAAAAAGCCTCAGTATTAGTGTATTTAATTTCGCAAATAATGCATTATAGTTGAGGTTGATTGTATAACAAAGCAGCAAATTAATCTGATGCTATCTAATGCACACTGAGCATAATGTCATTGCTGATTCCACTCCAAATTATGCTCAACACATATGTTGTGCAATGCACTGCAAACATTTATGATTTTTCCACATTTTTCTGGTGCATAATTAAGGCAACCGTCTATACCATTAAGACATCTAAATCTCTATTTTAATATTCCTATAGTCATCTCTACGAGTATTCGGCCAGAGGAATGAGATGAGTTGAATAATGCTTCTTCAGAACCAGGATCAGGATCTCTATGTGGTCTACCAAGCCAAGGTTCTCCTGGGTACCTGGCGTCACCTGTGTCAAAATAGTAGTACTATAATTACGCAAGTCGTTATAGGTGTACTGATTTAAATTACCAAGTAATTTATCAATTCTTCCGGTTCTGTGTAGTTCTTCGAAATGTTTTCGAGCAGCACTCACTCCCCATACAAAAGCATCGTGATAGCTGCCTGTAAATTTGGCATTGATTGATCGTATGCGACATTTATGATCACAAAACTAGAATTAAACAAACCAGTACTTCATACCATAAAACCATTATTTTACACATGATTCCACATCGGAAGTTAAAACCAACATAACGTTGAGGCTATAAAATCGTTTTCGATTGATGTACAATAGAGGTCGGTGGTGTGGTTTTATTTTTTTTTTTAATTTTTATGTGTGTACAATTGATGCACATAGTAATGTTGGCAATGCCTGTTTTGCGGTGGAAATATTCCTTGGAATTATTTCTTTCGTCCTCATTCATCGTCAATGAAATCCAATCACCGAGAAAATGCGTCGCTTCTTTCCATCGAGGATAACCATATGCATAAATCCAACGCCTCCGACGGCTCCGACGGCTCCGACGGCTCCGACGGCTGCAACGGCTCCAACGGCTCCGAAGGCTCCGGACGGCTCCGGACGGCGCCGACGGCTCCGACAGCTCCGGACGGCTCCGAATGCTCCAGCTGTCGACTAGTGGCTCCGGACGGCTCCGACGGCTCTGGGCGGCATCGACCGTTTGAATTATTCGGAATCGGAGCCGGAGTAGCATTGCTCGGAAGCGATTCCGAGCCGTGGGTGCGATTCCGGTGACCCATCATGTGTATATCGTGAAATTTGCGTATGTTTTTCCACGATAGCTAGATGTCCGAACAAAGTCTCTACGCATGACATAAAAAAAGGATTTAACTGCGAATGTATCGTCCAGGGCGCGCGCGAGAGACGCATCACTGTCCTGTGCAGTACTACTCAGGAGGCTCGAGATGCTAAAATTATATTTGCGAATGTTGTCACAATAATGATAAGAATGAATACATGTATGTTTTCTTAAAAATGTAATGTTTTATATTTTATGTTTATTTTTTTAATATTTTATGATTTGCAAATGATGATCAAAACAGCATGTATGTACATATTCGTAGAAAACTTTTATTTTATTACAAAATGTGCAAAGTACGTTGAAAATTACAACGTTATTATTAAAATTAAATACGTAAATTAATGTATAAATACATATGTAAATCCATCACTTAATCCAAAACTCGAACTGCCTGAGAGCGAGAGAACAGTACGATGTGTAGTTCGTGTATAGTCCGCCAATAAAAAAGTAAAACGTTTTATGTTCTATTATTTAATCTGTTTTTTTTACAAAGTTATTATCTATTAAGTTACACATTACATTCAGTTCGGATTGTTGATCTCGTTGTTGTATTGTGGACTCGAATGACCTTCTAATTGTTTTCCTCTAAAGCCGGGATTCCTCTCCCTACCTACCGGTACCAAGACGGCGGGCACTCATGCTCGTCAGCCGATGAGAGATTGCTCTCTCGGAAAGCGCACCAAAGCGGAACAGCGGAATAACGCATCCAATACAACTGTAGCAGGTGGAAATCTTAAGGACGAATTTCGGATTAAAAAAAAAAATTACCACGCAGTGTCTGCAGACATTTTTTTTCAAATCACGTCACGTTCGAACCATCGATCGCACTTTTATTATCTAATAGTAATGTCACGGTCGTGGGGGTGAGGCAGATTCTGTTTCCGAGTTGCGCGATTGGGCGCCCATCGGCGTCAGCAGATTGGTCGGTGGAGGGCGGATCATTCGACGGGCATGGCGTTGGGTGACCGATCGTGTCGTTGACGGTGCCGTGCTGTTAGCTCAACGCGAGCCCCGGGTGTTGAACCTTACGCTATGCTGTAACTGTGCTGATCGTGCAATCGGGCTGTGGGTTCAGCTGTGGCAGCTTTGTTCTTCGGACAGCATACCACCGATGATTCGTACGACGCGTGCTGACATTTGTCGCAACAATAGAAATAGGTCGCTGGGGCCTGGTAGAAGAAATAATATGGCACGTTAATGGTTAAAATTACTAATCATGTGCTATGAAGGACTCACCATATTTACGATGTTACGATTCCGATACCGCAGCAGAGGAAGAAAACGTTGAGCAGCTTAGATGAAGTATCTGTAAGCAATATAAAAGAAAATGTGTCATATATTGTGACTACAAGAGCAATTGTTTTTCTTATTATTAGTATTAACCACGTACCGTTTGCCACTCACTCCGCACGCGGCATACATCATATAAAACCGTCCTTGGTGAGAGTGTCGACAGGACATGGTTCCGAGATGGATTGGTGGTTCGATGTCGCACATAAAAGTTACTGAAAAAAATAGTTACAATAATTAGTTTGTTATAAAATGGAACGTAAGTATTATTGCAACCTACATTTGTTTTGCTGCAAGCAAAACTATAAATGTATCCGTTGATCGACAGCAAAACGGTGATCTGAAACGACAAACAAAAACACAACACCCCCGCCCCAGTTGGTATACAATTGTTGCACATTTTGTGCAACAGTTGTAGTCCAGCCAGCACCACGTGGAGGTTGGGGTCAGAGTTCTGAAAATGTACACTAATGCACTTCTCAGCATTTGCTAGCCACCTTGAATGATAAAATGTGATTAAAATAGTCGTTAAAAAAATAAATGGATCTTGGTCCCTATGCTGGTCCTAAGCTGGGCCTACTCAGCTTTTAAAGCGAGCAGAATGCTTTCAAAAACATTCCTACTACACCGTTTGAACTCGTACTCTCTGATGTACGGGATCAAAGTCTTCTTGTTTGTTCCCTTGCTCCTCAAAAATGGCTTAATTTTACCCCATAAATTTTCTATAGTCTGATTGTGTATTTCACTATCTTCTGGATTAACGAAGCTAACTGAATGATTTACCTTTTTATGCACGTATCCATAATCCTCGAGAGTGTCGTATGACCTCCAACAATCCGTCATTATTTTGGTGCCCCAATCAACACTCTCGAGGATTAGGTCGTGCAAATTTTCCCTAGTTCTCCTACCGACTATCTCTAAGAAAATTTCTTTACTTTCCCTACAAATACCCCCTACCAACCATAGCTCCCCAGTCCTTGGCAATCGGCCTCGGTTGTACTTACGTCTTACGATGAGGGACTCATCGATCTCCACCGTTAGTCCTGGGCCTCCTATCAGCCGGCTATTCTCCTCAACATACGCACTACATTTTTCCCTATGAAGCTTAAACCATTCGTTAACCGTTTTGCGGCTAACACCTGACTCGGCCCTAGTACGCTTCACGTGCGAGTTTTGCGACCACTCGAAGATAATGCGGAGAAGTTGTGCAAGCGACAATCTTGAGTTTTGGAACACACTACCCTTTCGGATAGAGCATTCCGAACCTTCACAATTGTCGTTTGCACAAATCCATTTGTACGCATTCCTTCTTTGCGTACCTCTCAAAACCATCGAGTGGTGGCACTTCTCACATTCCTGTTCTGTCCTTAACAATCCTGCATCCTGCATCAGTCGCACTACCTGTTGCCTATCCTGCGTTAAAACCGCTAACTGCCCTATCGACTTAACCTGGCTAAGCTCGCTCATTTCTTTATCGAAATTTCTTTCTTTCCTCTCTGCTCTACACTTTTATAAAATTAAATTTCCGATAAATGCCGAATAAATCACCGCTATGGTTTTCAAATTTCCTAAACAATTAAAAAAAATCGCACAAAACACCAAAAACACAGTTTAACACCAATCCAAAAAACACCTTTGCTCGCGATGCTTTGGCTGTGATTTATTGGTGAAGCACAACCGATTGTTTACATTGTGGTTTAACGGTTTAACTATCAAAACATGCAAATGACCCTATTGCCCCAACTTTAACCCCCGGGTAATTAACTGATAAAGCACATACCACCCACACGAACAAATAATTTATTATTAGCGTTAATGTTAAAGTTCCACGTTTAAAGTTTCAAATGCATTGGAAAAAAATTGTTCTATTCAAATTACCGTATAAAATAAAATTACGATCGTAATTTTATCAGTTTATCAGTTAATTTATCAGTCAAATTTTCATGAACCCATACATGCCCTAGAACCTATCATGAACCCATATCGGTCTTGAAACCTATCACGAACCCATACTGGTCCTGGAACCTATTATGAATCTATACCGATCTTCGAACCTATCATAAACCCGTATAGGACCTGGAACCTATCATGAACCCATACATGCCCTGTAACCTATCATGAACTCATACCTTCCCTAGAACTTATCATGAATCCATACAAGTCCTGGAACCTATTATGAACCCATACCTATCCTTGAACCTATCATGAACCCATACATGTCCTAGAATCTATCATGTACCCATACAGGACCTGGAACCTATGACTAACCTATATCGGTCCTGGAACCTATCATCAACCCATACTGATCCTTGATTCGATTATGAACTCATACCTGCCCTGGAACCTATCATGAAATCATACCGGTCTTGGAACCTATCATGAACCCATACATACCCTGGAACCTATCATGAATACATACCTACCCTAGAACCTATCATGAGCCCATGCCGGTTTTGGGACCTATCATGAACCCATACTGGTCCTGGTTTCGATTATGAACCTATACCTGCCCTGGAACCTATCATGAAATCATACCGGTCCTGGAACCTATCATGAACCCATACAGGTCCTGGAACCTATCATGCACTTATACTGGACCTGACACTGATATTGAAGCCATACCGGATTTGGAACTGACACTAGTCCCATACCAGTCCTAGAACTATAGATAAATTTATTTTAGTCCTGGAACTGAAGGTAAACCTATAAATGACCTGGAAATGATTCTGAACCCATACCGGTCCTGAAATTGATCATGAACCCATACAAATCCAGAAATAGCTCTTGATTACATTTATTTTCAGGAACAATACCTGGAACTGTTCCGGATTCGGAACGACATTTGGACCGGTGCGGGTATGTCTGTGATACAATACCAGTCTCCTCGCATCGTCACTACCACAGGTGTGTATCTCTGTTGGCACCGTTCATACTTTGCGCCATTGTTCAGCGTGTTGTGCCCATGCTTTCGACAGGTGAGATAAAACACGTGGATCACCTGTAGAATTTCAAATAAACCGTTACACACCTTATCCAATTGCTTTTCATCACGATCCGAAGGTAAGGCATGCGTGTGGAGAATACTGTTTGCATGGAGATTTCACATTTTAAACTTTATTATGTTAGATGGATGGAGCAACAACATGCTTACAGGAGATTTAGCTTTTGTTTGAGAAAATATAATTTAAGAAAAAATATCATTTTTAACTCTTCAGTATGCTTTGTGTCTATTACCGTTGAGGTTTAAGAAAAAACTGAAAAATGTCCAAATATTTAATATGATTGTTATTTCCCTAATGTTGGGTTCGAATGTGATCGGGGATGAAAATATTAATTAAAATTAATAAAAATCATCAAACAACAGTTGCTTTTCAGGTGCCTCACAAGAGACACACCTTTGTAGTTGAACTCATCTTTATTGGTAATTCACATCGTTCGTCATGGCACATCGGGTGTCTCAAAAACGGGCTCAATTCACATCTTACAATTATCTTACGATTCGTCCGCTTGGCGCTGCTTGCGCGCAATGGATTCGTCGTCGCTAGCCGCCTGCTGGTCGGCAGCGGCGCGGCGTACCGGGTGCGGCGAGAACAAACCGCTGCGCGCGTCTTCCCACTCCACCGCCGCCATGTCGTCCAGCTGGGGCATCACCGTCTCGCGCCCCGTGCGCCCGGATCGCCGCAGCTGCCCGCCTGCCGCCGTCGATGTGCCGATCGTACTATGCCGACGATGCCGGATCGCGCCCAAACCACTACCCGTCTGCCACGCCGGTGTCGGCGGGGACCCCATTGTCGCGCTACGGCCCGCGGCACCCATCGGCGGGGGCGCCATTGTCGCGCTGCGGCCCGTGGCACCCATCGGCGGGGGGTCGACGATCACCAAAATCGTGTCGGGCCGCGAGTTGGCCTCACTGTAGTAACGCTGGATCAAGCGCGACCTCACGTTGTCCTGCTGCATCACTACCGGGCGCCTAAAGGATGCTGATGCGTGCACCGGCCCTGCCCCGTTCTGCCCGTTCTGCCCTACCGTTCTGCGCGTCTGTGGGCGCGCCGGTGTGCGCGCCGGTTGCCCGCCGCCCATCGACAAATTCATCGGCTGCTGCTCCGGGGACGCCGGCAGCGGCGGAATGGGTGAGGCCGAAACCGCCGGCCCGTCCTCCGTTTCCATCGTCGAGATTGACATAGCCGGCCGGTCCAGCTCGTAAAAGCTCGGCGACGCCAAATCAAACTTATCGTTCGACGAATCCGAGCCGGTGGCGTCTGTGTGAATTTGTGTGGTTAGAAAATGGGCGGGAAAGTGGACCGGGCACCACCCGGGCAGGGAAATCATTGCGAGAAAACTCATCCAAATTGTCCGCTTTTTTGCCTACCTTTGTTGCTATGATCCATTGTTCGACCACCGAGATGTGCGACGCTATCAAAGAATTTTCTCCAACATCGCGACTAACACACACACGCACCAACACCAACTAGCTCTTGACAAAGCACGTCCGGGCTTGGTAAAACGCGTCCGCTCGACTCGAGAGGTTGTACAGAAAAGGAAGCTCATCTTGTTCGTCGTCGCCAACGGCTCCCAGGTGCTGGTGGTGGTGTCGATGGTGTTGGTAGTAGTGATGGGCGTTTCGGAGCGCACCAACGGTTCCGGAGCCGTTGGTGCGGAGCCGGCTCCGGAGCTGTTGGTGCGGAGCCGGCTTCGCAGCCATTGGTGCGGTCCGGGAAAAAGTCGGAGCCGGCTCCGGAGCCGTTAGTCCGGAGCCGGCTCCGGAGCCGTTAGTCCGGAGCCGGCTCCGGAGCCGTTGGTGCGCTTGTTCCGCACTGTAACCCATTCGTTTTCATACGAAATAGATTGCATACTAGAACTTGTTTGCAATGATGGTTAGGAATTCTTATTTGGCGTCCATGTATTAGAGCAATCTTCACCCATATTATTTAATCCCACTTGCTTTTCTACTTGTATCATATTTACCTTACCACTACGCTCGCACTTGGCAGAGTTTAGCGTTAAGCGTCTCAACTAAATCGCATTTCAGTATCTCAAATTTAAGAGCAAATTCTTTCATGAGGGTTTCAAAGCCTGCATCTAGTATCGCTTTGCATTTACCCAAATCATTAATCCCTACATTCTTTTTGTCACACGCGTCACAACAGAAAACGATGTTAGTCGATTCATTGATCATACGCGCAGCCATTCTACTAACTTTCGTACAATCTGCGTGAAAGCCTTGGACGCAACCCACACACACCAACGGACAGTCACCGGCAAGTATGTGTCTTTTACGCACTCCATGACACGTACCTTACCTTACACTTAACAGCACAAGAATATCACACACATAGGCAAATAAATATAAAAATATCAGAACGCATCCGTAAGTGACGCTTCTTCGTTGACTCAAAAGCTACACACAACAAATTAAAACGTAAACAAATATTTATCCTTTTACCATCAAACTATATATTAATTACCACACCCATTCAGTTAGCGTCATAATAACAACAACTGATTGGATGCTTCTCGTCAAATTCACACTTAAAAACCCGATTCAACACGGAGCTACGGATGCACAGACACACTCTACATTTGTCAACTGTCAACTGACTTCTTGAACTCAGAAGAAGAAAAGCGTTCAAACCTCTTGTTGAGTGAAACCACAAAACGAGTAGATTCAGGTAACTGCTTCGAAACAGACTTATTATGGAACACCGATTGCCCAAACTTTCCCGACAGTTATCCTATGGCTGTTAGACGAATGGAAGCGTTAGAAAGAAGATTCGTTCAAAATTCGGCATTAGAAGAAAAAGTCAGACTACTGTCATTAAACGAAATTCATTCGTGTCGCTACCGTCAGGGCTGATGCAATGACATGAAAAGTAAACAATGTAGTCTGAATGTCATTTGACATTTTTTGAACAACACAAATCGATACGATCGGAGGATTATGAAGTGTATCGTCGCTGAATATGGGGATTCTAGTGAAATAGCAAAAACTAGTGAAACGAAAGCCTTTGCACCGCACGCTCTGTTGTAGTTTGACATGAATACGGCCGTTTGCAATACGACACAGTTCACGATTCATACAGGTTGGCGAATGTCAAATGAATGTATCTTGAAAATGTCTTCATGTCAAATGACATTTTTTTACGGGAATGTCAAATGACAGAGAGAGATGGGAATGGGAAGCTTCAAATCGAATGAATGTTTACAATTTTATGTCGATGAACGTCACCGTTCGCAACACTGCTTGAAACCTATCATGAACCCATACATACCCTGGAACCTATCATGAATGCAAACCTACTCTAGAACCTATCATGAACCCATGCCGGTTTTGGTACCTATCATGAGCCCATACTGGTCCTGGTTTCGATTATGAACCTATACCTGCCCTAGAACCTATCATAAAATCATACCGGTCTTGAAATCTATCATGAACCCACACTGGTCCTGGAATCTATTATGAACCTATACCGATCTTCGAACCTATCACAAACCCATACAGGACCTGGAACCTATCATGAACCCATACATGCCCTGTAACCTATCATGAACTCATACCTTCCCTAGAACTTATCATGAATCCATACAAGTCCTGGAATCTATCATGAACCCATACCGATCCTTGAATCTATCATGAACCCATACATGTCCTAGAATCTATCATGTACCCATACAGGACCTGGAACCTATGATTAACCTATATCGGTCCTGGAACCTATCATCAACCCATACTGATCCTTGATTCGATTATGAACTCATACCTGCCCTGGAACCTATCATGAAATCATACCGGTCTTGGAACCTATCATGAACCCATACATGCCCTGGAACCTATCTTGAACCCATACATGCCCTGTAACCTATCATGAACCCATACCTTCCCTAGAACCTGTCATGAAATCATATCGGTCTTGAAACCTATCATGAACCCATACATACCCTGGAACCTATCATGAATGCATACCTACCCTAGAACCTATCATCAGCCCATGCCGGTTTTGGGACCTATCATGAACCCATACTGGTCCTGGTTTCGATTATGAACCTATACCTGCCCTGGAACCTATCATGAAATCATACCGGTCCTGGAACCTATCATGAACCCATACAGGTCCTGGAACCTATCATGCACTTATACTGGACCTGACACTGATATTGAAGCCATACCGGATTTGGAACTGACACTAGTCCCATACCAGTCCTAGAACTATAGATAAATTTATTTTAGTCCTGGAACTGAAGGTAAACCTATAAAAGACCTGGAACTGATTCTGAACCCATACCGGTCCTGGAATTGATCATGAACCCATACAAATCCAGAAATAGCTCTCGATTACATTTATTTTCAGGAACAATACCTGGAACTGTTCCGGATTTGGACATTTGGACATTTCGACATTTGGACCGGTGCGGGTATGTCTGCGATACAATACCAGTCTCCTCGCATCGTCACTACCACAGGTGTGTATCTCTGTTGGCACCGTTCATACTTTGCGCCATTGTTCAGCGTGTTGTGCCCATGCTTTCGACAGGTGAGATAAAACACGTGGATCACCTGTAGAATTTCAAATAAACCGTTACACACCTTATCCAATTGCTTTTCATCACGATCCGAAGGTAAGGCATGCGTGTGGAGAATACTGTTTGCATGGAGATTTCACATTTTAAACTTTATTATGTTAGATGGATGGAGCAGCAACATGCTTACAGGAGATTTAGCTTTTGTTTGAGAAAATATAATTTAAGAAAAAATATCATTTTTAACTCTTCAGTATGCTTTGTGTCTATTACCGTTGAGGTTTAAGAAAAAACTGAAAAATGTCCAAATATTTAATATGATTGTTATTTCCCTAATGTTGGGTTCGAATGTGATCGGGGATGAAAATATTAATTAAAATTAATAAAAATCATCAAACAACAGTTGCTTTTCAGGTGCCTCACAAGAGACACACCTTTGTAGTTGAACTCATCTTTATTGGTAATTCACATCGTTCGTCATGGCACATCGGGTGTCTCAAAAACGGGCTCAATTCACATCTTACAATTATCTTACGATTCGTCCGCTTGGCGCTGCTTGCGCGCAATGGATTCGTCGTCGCTAGCCGCCTGCTGGTCGGCAGCGGCGCGGCGTACCGGGTGCGGCGAGAACAAACCGCTGCGCGCGTCTTCCCACTCCACCGCCGCCATGTCGTCCAGCTGGGGCATCACCGTCTCGCGCCCCGTGCGCCCGGATCGCCGCAGCTGCCCGCCTGCCGCCGTCGATGTGCCGATCGTACTATGCCGACGATGCCGGATCGCGCCCAAACCACTACCCGTCTGCCACGCCGGTGTCGGCGGGGACCCCATTGTCGCGCTACGGCCCGCGGCACCCATCGGCGGGGGCGCCATTGTCGCGCTGCGGCCCGTGGCACCCATCGGCGGGGGGTCGACGATCACCAAAATCGTGTCGGGCCGCGAGTTGGCCTCACTGTAGTAACGCTGGATCAAGCGCGACCTCACGTTGTCCTGCTGCATCACTACCGGGCGCCTAAAGGATGCTGATGCGTGCACCAGCCCTGCCCCGTTCTGCCCGTTCTGCCCTACCGTTCTGCGCGTCTGTGGGCGCGCCGGTGTGCGCGCCGGTTGCCCGCCGCCCATCGACAAATTCATCGGCTGCTGCTCCGGGGACGCCGGCAGCGGCGGAATGGGTGAGGCCGAAACCGCCGGCCCGTCCTCCGTTTCCATCGTCGAGATTGACATAGCCGGCCGGTCCAGCTCGTAAAAGCTCGGCGACGCCAAATCAAACTTATCGTTCGACGAATCCGAGCCGGTGGCGTCTGTGTGAATTTGTGTGGTTAGAAAATGGGCGGGAAAGTGGACCGGGCACCACCCGGGCAGGGAAATCATTGCGAGAAAACTCATCCAAATTGTCCGCTTTTTTGCCTACCTTTGTTGCTATGATCCATTGTTCGACCACCGAGATGTGCGACGCTATCAAAGAATTTTCTCCAACATCGCGACTAACACACACACGCACCAACACCAACTAGCTCTTGACAAAGCACGTCCGGGCTTGGTAAAACGCGTCCGCTCGACTCGAGAGGTTGTACAGAAAAGGAAGCTCATCTTGTTCGTCGTCGCCAACGGCTCCCAGGTGCTGGTGGTGGTGTCGATGGTGTTGGTAGTAGTGATGGGCGTTTCGGAGCGCACCAACGGTTCCGGAGCCGTTGGTGCGGAGCCGGCTCCGGAGCTGTTGGTGCGGAGCCGGCTTCGCAGCCATTGGTGCGGCCCGGGAAAAAGTCGGAGCCGGCTCCGGAGCCGTTAGTCCGGAGCCGGCTCCGGAGCCGTTGGTGCGCTTGTTCCGCACTGTAACCCATTCGTTTTCATACGAAATAGATTGCATACTAGAACTTGTTTGCAATGATGGTTAGGAATTCTTATTTGGCGTCCATGTATTAGAGCAATCTTCACCCATATTATTTAATCCCACTTGCTTTTCTACTTGTATCATATTTACCTTACCACTACGCTCGCACTTGGCAGAGTTTAGCGTTAAGCGTCTCAACTAAATCGCATTTCAGTATCTCAAATTTAAGAGCAAATTCTTTCATGAGGGTTTCAAAGCCTGCATCTAGTATCGCTTTGCATTTACCCAAATCATTCATCCCTACATTCTTTTTGTCACACGCGTCACAACAGAAAACGATGTTAGTCGATTTATTGATCATACGCGCAGCCATTCTACTAACTTTCGTACAATCTGCGTGAAAGCCTTGGACGCAACCCACACACACCAACGGACAGTCACCGGCAAGTATGTGTCTTTTACGCACTCCATGACACGTACCTTACCTTACACTTAACAGCACAAGAATATCACACACATAGGCAAATAAATATAAAAATATCAGAACGCATCCGTAAGTGACGCTTCTTCGTTGACTCAAAAGCTACACACAACAAATTAAAACGTAAACAAATATTTATCCTTTTACCATCAAACTATATATTAATTACCACACCCATTCAGTTAGCGTCATAATAACAACAACTGATTGGATGCTTCTCGTCAAATTCACACTTAAAAACCCGATTCAACACGGAGCTACAGATGCACAGACACACTCTACATTTGTCAACTGTCAACTGACTTCTTGAACTCAGAAGAAGAAAAGCGTTCAAACCTCTTGTTGAGTGAAACCACAAAACGAGTAGATTCAGGTAACTGCTTCGAAACAGACTTATTATGGAACACCGATTGCCCAAACTTTCCCGACAGTTATCCTATGGCTGTTAGACGAATGGAAGCGTTAGAAAGAAGATTCGTTCAAAATTCGGCATTAGAAGAAAAAGTCAGACTACTGTCATTAAACGAAATTCATTCGTGTCGCTACCGTCAGGGCTGATGCAATGACATGAAAAGTAAACAATGTAGTCTGAATGTCATTTGACATTTTTTGAACAACACAAATCGATACGATCGGAGGATTATGAAGTGTATCGTCGCTGAATATGGGGATTCTAGTGAAATAGCAAAAACTAGTGAAACGAAAGCCTTTGCACCGCACGCTCTGTTGTAGTTTGACATGAATATCGGCCGTTTGCAATACGACACAGTTCACGATTCATACAGGTTGGCGAATGTCAAATGAATGTATCTTGAAAATGTCTTCATGTCAAATGACATTTTTTTACGGGAATGTCAAATGACAGAGAGAGATGGGAACGGGAAGCTTCAAATCGAATGAATGTTTACAATTTTATGTCGATGAACGTCACCGTTCGCAACACTGCTTGAAACCTATCATGAACCCATACATACCCTGGAACCTATCATGAATGCAAACCTACTCTAGAACCTATCATGAACCCATGCCGGTTTTGGTACCTATCATGAGCCCATACTGGTCCTGGTTTCGATTATGAACCTATACCTGCCCTAGAACCTATCATAAAATCATACCGGTCTTGAAATCTATCATGAACCCACACTGGTCCTGGAATCTATTATGAACCTATACCGATCTTCGAACCTATCACAAACCCATACAGGACCTGGAACCTATCATGAACCCATACATGCCCTGTAACCTATCATGAACTCATACCTTCCCTAGAACTTATCATGAATCCATACAAGTCCTGGAACCTATCATGAACCCATACCGATCCTTGAATCTATCATGAACCCATACATGTCCTAGAATCTATCATGTACCCATACAGGACCTGGAACCTGTGATTAACCTATATCGGTCCTGGAACCTATCATCAACCCATACTGATCCTTGATTCGATTATGAACTCATACCTGCCCTGGAACCTATCATGAAATCATACCGGTCTTGGAACCTATCATGAACCCATACATGCCCTGGAACCTATCTTGAACCCATACATGCCCTGTAACCTATCATGAACCCATACCTTCCCTAGAACCTGTCATGAAATCATATCGGTCTTGAAACCTATCATGAACCCATACATACCCTGGAACCTATCATGAATGCATACCTACCCTAGAACCTATCATGAGCCCATGCCGGTTTTGGGACCTATCATGAACCCATACTGGTCCTGGTTTCGATTATGAACCTATACCTGCCCTGGAACCTATCATGAAATCATACCGGTCCTGGAACCTATCATGAACCCATACAGGTCCTGGAACCTATCATGCACTTATACTGGACCTGACACTGATATTGAAGCCATACCGGATTTGGAACTGACACTAGTCCCATACCAGTCCTAGAACTATAGATAAATTTATTTTAGTCCTGGAACTGAAGGTAAACCTATAAAAGACCTGGAACTGATTCTGAACCCATACCGGTCCTGGAATTGATCATGAACCCATACAAATCCAGAAATAGCTCTCGATTACATTTATTTTCAGGAACAATACCTGGAACTGTTCCGGATTTGGACATTTGGACATTTCGACATTTGGACCGGTGCGGGTATGTCTGCGATACAATACCAGTCTCCTCGCATCGTCACTACCACAGGTGTGTATCTCTGTTGGCACCGTTCATACTTTGCGCCATTGTTCAGCGTGTTGTGCCCATGCTTTCGACAGGTGAGATAAAACACGTGGATCACCTGTAGAATTTCAAATAAACCGTTACACACCTTATCCAATTGCTTTTCATCACGATCCGAAGGTAAGGCATGCGTGTGGAGAATACTGTTTGCATGGAGATTTCACATTTTAAACTTTATTATGTTAGATGGATGGAGCAGCAACATGCTTACAGGAGATTTAGCTTTTGTTTGAGAAAATATAATTTAAGAAAAAATATCATTTTTAACTCTTCAGTATGCTTTGTGTCTATTACCGTTGAGGTTTAAGAAAAAACTGAAAAATGTCCAAATATTTAATATGATTGTTATTTCCCTAATGTTGGGTTCGAATGTGATCGGGGATGAAAATATTAATTAAAATTAATAAAAATCATCAAACAACAGTTGCTTTTCAGGTGCCTCACAAGAGACACACCTTTGTAGTTGAACTCATCTTTATTGGTAATTCACATCGTTCGTCATGGCACATCGGGTGTCTCAAAAACGGGCTCAATTCACATCTTACAATTATCTTACGATTCGTCCGCTTGGCGCTGCTTGCGCGCAATGGATTCGTCGTCGCTAGCCGCCTGCTGGTCGGCAGCGGCGCGGCGTACCGGGTGCGGCGAGAACAAACCGCTGCGCGCGTCTTCCCACTCCACCGCCGCCATGTCGTCCAGCTGGGGCATCACCGTCTCGCGCCCCGTGCGCCCGGATCGCCGCAGCTGCCCGCCTGCCGCCGTCGATGTGCCGATCGTACTATGCCGACGATGCCGGATCGCGCCCAAACCACTACCCGTCTGCCACGCCGGTGTCGGCGGGGACCCCATTGTCGCGCTACGGCCCGCGGCACCCATCGGCGGGGGCGCCATTGTCGCGCTGCGGCCCGTGGCACCCATCGGCGGGGGGTCGACGATCACCAAAATCGTGTCGGGCCGCGAGTTGGCCTCACTGTAGTAACGCTGGATCAAGCGCGACCTCACGTTGTCCTGCTGCATCACTACCGGGCGCCTAAAGGATGCTGATGCGTGCACCAGCCCTGCCCCGTTCTGCCCGTTCTGCCCTACCGTTCTACGCGTCTGTGGGCGCGCCGGTGTGCGCGCCGGTTGCCCGCCGCCCATCGACAAATTCATCGGCTGCTGCTCCGGGGACGCCGGCAGCGGCGGAATGGGTGAGGCCGAAACCGCCGGCCCGTCCTCCGTTTCCATCGTCGAGATTGACATAGCCGGCCGGTCCAGCTCGTAAAAGCTCGGCGACGCCAAATCAAACTTATCGTTCGACGAATCCGAGCCGGTGGCGTCTGTGTGAATTTGTGTGGTTAGAAAATGGGCGGGAAAGTGGACCGGGCACCACCCGGGCAGGGAAATCATTGCGAGAAAACTCATCCAAATTGTCCGCTTTTTTGCCTACCTTTGTTGCTATGATCCATTGTTCGACCACCGAGATGTGCGACGCTATCAAAGAATTTTCTCCAACATCGCGACTAACACACACACGCATCAACACCAACTAGCTCTTGACAAAGCACGTCCGGGCTTGGTAAAACGCGTCCGCTCGACTCGAGAGGTTGTACAGAAAAGGGAGCTCATCTCGTTCGTCGTCGCCAACGGCTCCCAGGTGCTGGTGGTGGTGTCGATGGTGTTGGTAGTAGTGATGGGCGTTTCGGAGCGCACCAACGGTTCCGGAGCCGTTGGTGCGGAGCCGGCTTCGCAGCCATTGGTGCGGTCCGGGAAAAAGTCGGAGCCGGCTCCGGAGCCGTTAGTCCGGAGCCGGCTCCGGAGCCGTTGGTGCGCTTGTTCCGCACTGTAACCCATTCGTTTTCATACGAAATAGATTGCATACTAGAACTTGTTTGCAATGATGGTTAGGAATTCTTATTTGGCGTCCATGTATTAGAGCAATCTTCACCCATATTATTTAATCCCACTTGCTTTTCTACTTGTATCATATTTACCTTACCACTACGCTCGCACTTGGCAGAGTTTAGCGTTAAGCGTCTCAACTAAATCGCATTTCAGTATCTCAAATTTAAGAGCAAATTCTTTCATGAGGGTTTCAAAGCCTGCATCTAGTATTGCTTTGCATTTACCCAAATCATTCATCCCTACATTCTTTTTGTCACACGCGTCACAACAGAAAACGATGTTAGTCGATTCATTGATCATACGCGCAGCCATTCTACTAACTTTCGTACAATCTGCGTGAAAGCCTTGGACGCAACCCACACACACCAACGGACAGTCACCGGCAAGTATGTGTCTTTTACGCACTCCATGACACGTACCTTACCTTACACTTAACAGCACAAGAATATCACACACATAGGCAAATAAATATAAAAATATCAGAACGCATTCGTAAGTGACGCTTCTTCGTTGACTCAAAAGCTACACACAACAAATTAAAACGTAAACAAATATTTATCCTTTTACCATCAAACTATATATTAATTACCACACCCATTCAGTTAGCGTCATAATAACAACAACTGATTGGATGCTTCTCGTCAAATTCACACTTAAAAACCCGATTCAACACGGAGCTACAGATGCACAGACACACTCTACATTTGTCAACTGTCAACTGACTTCTTGAACTCAGAAGAAGAAAAGCGTTCAAACCTCTTGTTGAGTGAAACCACAAAACGAGTAGATTCAGGTAACTGCTTCGAAACAGACTTATTATGGAACACCGATTGCCCAAACTTTCCCGACAGTTATCCTATGGCTGTTAGACGAATGGAAGCGTTAGAAAGAAGATTCGTTCAAAATTCGGCATTAGAAGAAAAAGTCAGACTACTGTCATTAAACGAAATTCATTCGTGTCGCTACCGTCAGGGCTGATGCAATGACATGAAATGTAAACAATGTAGTCTGAATGTCATTTGACATTTTTTGAACAACACAAATCGATACGATCGGAGGATTATGAAGTGTATCGTCGCTGAATATGGGGATTCTAGTGAAATAGCAAAAACTAGTGAAACGAAAGCCTTTGCACCGCACGCTCTGTTGTAGTTTGACATGAATACGGCCGTTTGCAATACGACACAGTTCACGATTCATACAGGTTGGCGAATGTCAAATGAATGTATCTTGAAAATGTCTTCATGTCAAATGACATTTTTTTACGGGAATGTCAAATGACAGAGAGAGATGGGAATGGGAAGCTTCAAATCGAATGAATGTTTACAATTTTATGTCGATGAACGTCACCGTTCGCAACACTGCTTGAAACCTATCATGAACCCATACATACCCTGGAACCTATCATGAATGCAAACCTACTCTAGAACCTATCATGAACCCATGCCGGTTTTGGTTCCTATCATGAGCCCATACTGGTCCTGGTTTCGATTATGAACCTATACCTGCCCTAGAACCTATCATAAAATCATACCGGTCTTGAAACCTATCATGAACCCACACTGGTCCTGGAATCTATTATGAACCTATACCGATCTTCGAACCTATCACAAACCCATACAGGACATGGAACCTATCATGAACCCATACATGCCCTGTAACCTATCATGAACTCATACCTTCCCTAGAACTTATCATGAATCCATACAAGTCCTGGAACCTATCATGAACCCATACCGATCCTTGAATCTATCATGAACCCATACATGTCCTAGAATCTATCATGTACCCATACAGGACCTGGAACCTATGATTAACCTATATCGGTCCTGGAACCTATCATCAACCCATACTGATCCTTGAATCGATTATGAACTCATACCTGCCCTGGAACCTATCATGAAATCATACCGGTCTTGGAACCTATCATGAACCCATACATGCCCTGGAACCTATCTTGAACCCATACATGCCCTGTAACCTATCATGAACCCATACCTTCCCTAGAACCTGTCATGAAATCATATCGGTCTTGAAACCTATCATGAACCCATACATACCCTGGAACCTATCATGAATGCATACCTACCCTAGAACCTATCATGAGCCCATGCCGGTTTTGGGACCTATCATGAACCCATACTGGTCCTGGTTTCGATTATGAACCTATACCTGCCCTGGAACCTATCATGAAATCATACCGGTCCTGGAACCTATCATGAACCCATACAGGTCCTGGAACCTATCATGCACTTATACTGGACCTGACACTGATATTGAAGCCATACCGGATTTGGAACTGACACTAGTCCCATACCAGTCCTAGAACTATAGATAAATTTATTTTAGTCCTGGAACTGAAGGTAAACCTATAAAAGACCTGGAACTGATTCTGAACCCATACCGGTCCTGGAATTGATCATGAACCCATACAAATCCAGAAATAGCTCTCGATTACATTTATTTTCAGGAACAATACCTGGAACTGTTCCGGATTTGGACATTTGGACATTTCGACATTTGGACCGGTGCGGGTATGTCTGCGATACAATACCAGTCTCCTCGCATCGTCACTACCACAGGTGTGTATCTCTGTTGGCACCGTTCATACTTTGCGCCATTGTTCAGCGTGTTGTGCCCATGCTTTCGACAGGTGAGATAAAACACGTGGATCACCTGTAGAATTTCAAATAAACCGTTACACACCTTATTCAATTGCTTTTCATCACGATCCGAAGGTAAGGCATGCGTGTGGAGAATACTGTTTGCATGGAGATTTCACATTTTAAACTTTATTATGTTAGATGGATGGAGCAGCAACATGCTTACAGGAGATTTAGCTTTTGTTTGAGAAAATATAATTTAAGAAAAAATATCATTTTTAACTCTTCAGTATGCTTTGTGTCTATTACCGTTGAGGTTTAAGAAAAAACTGAAAAATGTCCAAATATTTAATATGATTGTTATTTCCCTAATGTTGGGTTCGAATGTGATCGGGGATGAAAATATTAATTAAAATTAATAAAAATCATCAAACAACAGTTGCTTTTCAGGTGCCTCACAAGAGACACACCTTTGTAGTTGAACTCATCTTTATTGGTAATTCACATCGTTCGTCATGGCACATCGGGTGTCTCAAAAACGGGCTCAATTCGCATCTTACAATTATCTTACGATTCGTCCGCTTGGCGCTGCTTGCGCGCAATGGATTCGTCGTCGCTAGCCGCCTGCTGGTCGGCAGCGGCGCGGCGTACCGGGTGCGGCGAAAACAAACCGCTGCGCGCGTCTTCCCACTCCACCGCCGCCATGTCGTCCAGCTGGGGCATCACCGTCTCGCGCCCCGTGCGCCCGGATCGCCGCAGCTGCCCGCCTGCCGCCGTCGATGTGCCGATCGTACTATGCCGACGATGCCGGATCGCGCCCAAACCACTACCCGTCTGCCACGCCGGTGTCGGCGGGGACCCCATTGTCGCGCTACGGTCCGCGGCACCCATCGGCGGGGGCGCCATTGTCGCGCTGCGGCCCGTGGCACCCATCGGCGGGGGGTCGACGATCACCAAAATCGTGTCGGGCCGCGAGTTGGCCTCACTGTAGTAACGCTGGATCAAGCGCGACCTCACGTTGTCCTGCTGCATCACTACCGGGCGCCTAAAGGATGCTGATGCGTGCACCAGCCCTGCCCCGTTCTGCCCGTTCTGCCCTACCGTTCTGCGCGTCTGTGGGCGCGCCGGTGTGCGCGCCGGTTGCCCGCCGCCCATCGACAAATTCATCGGCTGCTGCTCCGGGGACGCCGGCAGCGGCGGAATGGGTGAGGCCGAAACCGCCGGCCCGTCCTCCGTTTCCATCGTCGAGATTGACATAGCCGGCCGGTCCAGCTCGTAAAAGCTCGGCGACGCCAAATCAAACTTATCGTTCGACGAATCCGAGCCGGTGGCGTCTGTGTGAATTTGTGTGGTTAGAAAATGGGCGGGAAAGTGGACCGGGCACCACCCGGGCAGGGAAATCATTGCGAGAAAACTCATCCAAATTGTCCGCTTTTTTGCCTACCTTTGTTGCTATGATCCATTGTTCGACCACCGAGATGTGCGACGCTATCAAAGAATTTTCTCCAACATCGCGACTAACACACACACGCATCAACACCAACTAGCTCTTGACAAAGCACGTCCGGGCTTGGTAAAACGCGTCCGCTCGACTCGAGAGGTTGTACAGAAAAGGGAGCTCATCTCGTTCGTCGTCGCCAACGGCTCCCAGGTGCTGGTGGTGGTGTCGATGGTGTTGGTAGTAGTGATGGGCGTTTCGGAGCGCACCAACGGTTCCGGAGCCGTTGGTGCGGAGCCGGCTTCGCAGCCATTGGTGCGGTCCGGGAAAAAGTCGGAGCCGGCTCCGGAGCCGTTAGTCCGGAGCCGGCTCCGGAGCCGTTGGTGCGCTTGTTCCGCACTGTAACCCATTCGTTTTCATACGAAATAGATTGCATACTAGAACTTGTTTGCAATGATGGTTAGGAATTCTTATTTGGCGTCCATGTATTAGAGCAATCTTCACCCATATTATTTAATCCCACTTGCTTTTCTACTTGTATCATATTTACCTTACCACTACGCTCGCACTTGGCAGAGTTTAGCGTTAAGCGTCTCAACTAAATCGCATTTCAGTATCTCAAATTTAAGAGCAAATTCTTTCATGAGGGTTTCAAAGCCTGCATCTAGTATTGCTTTGCATTTACCCAAATCATTCATCCCTACATTCTTTTTGTCACACGCGTCACAACAGAAAACGATGTTAGTCGATTCATTGATCATACGCGCAGCCATTCTACTAACTTTCGTACAATCTGCGTGAAAGCCTTGGACGCAACCCACACACACCAACGGACAGTCACCGGCAAGTATGTGTCTTTTACGCACTCCATGACACGTACCTTACCTTACACTTAACAGCACAAGAATATCACACACATAGGCAAATAAATATAAAAATATCAGAACGCATTCGTAAGTGACGCTTCTTCGTTGACTCAAAAGCTACACACAACAAATTAAAACGTAAACAAATATTTATCCTTTTACCATCAAACTATATATTAATTACCACACCCATTCAGTTAGCGTCATAATAACAACAACTGATTGGATGCTTCTCGTCAAATTCACACTTAAAAACCCGATTCAACACGGAGCTACAGATGCACAGACACACTCTACATTTGTCAACTGTCAACTGACTTCTTGAACTCAGAAGAAGAAAAGCGTTCAAACCTCTTGTTGAGTGAAACCACAAAACGAGTAGATTCAGGTAACTGCTTCGAAACAGACTTATTATGGAACACCGATTGCCCAAACTTTCCCGACAGTTATCCTATGGCTGTTAGACGAATGGAAGCGTTAGAAAGAAGATTCGTTCAAAATTCGGCATTAGAAGAAAAAGTCAGACTACTGTCATTAAACGAAATTCATTCGTGTCGCTACCGTCAGGGCTGATGCAATGACATGAAATGTAAACAATGTAGTCTGAATGTCATTTGACATTTTTTGAACAACACAAATCGATACGATCGGAGGATTATGAAGTGTATCGTCGCTGAATATGGGGATTCTAGTGAAATAGCAAAAACTAGTGAAACGAAAGCCTTTGCACCGCACGCTCTGTTGTAGTTTGACATGAATACGGCCGTTTGCAATACGACACAGTTCACGATTCATACAGGTTGGCGAATGTCAAATGAATGTATCTTGAAAATGTCTTCATGTCAAATGACATTTTTTTACGGGAATGTCAAATGACAGAGAGAGATGGGAATGGGAAGCTTCAAATCGAATGAATGTTTACAATTTTATGTCGATGAACGTCACCGTTCGCAACACTGCTTGAAACCTATCATGAACCCATACATACCCTGGAACCTATCATGAATGCAAACCTACTCTAGAACCTATCATGAACCCATGCCGGTTTTGGTTCCTATCATGAGCCCATACTGGTCCTGGTTTCGATTATGAACCTATACCTGCCCTAGAACCTATCATAAAATCATACCGGTCTTGAAACCTATCATGAACCCACACTGGTCCTGGAATCTATTATGAACCTATACCGATCTTCGAACCTATCACAAACCCATACAGGACATGGAACCTATCATGAACCCATACATGCCCTGTAACCTATCATGAACTCATACCTTCCCTAGAACTTATCATGAATCCATACAAGTCCTGGAACCTATCATGAACCCATACCGATCCTTGAATCTATCATGAACCCATACATGTCCTAGAATCTATCATGTACCCATACAGGACCTGGAACCTATGATTAACCTATATCGGTCCTGGAACCTATCATCAACCCATACTGATCCTTGAATCGATTATGAACTCATACCTGCCCTGGAACCTATCATGAAATCATACCGGTCTTGGAACCTATCATGAACCCATACATGCCCTGGAACCTATCTTGAACCCATACATGCCCTGTAACCTATCATGAACCCATACCTTCCCTAGAACCTGTCATGAAATCATATCGGTCTTGAAACCTATCATGAACCCATACATACCCTGGAACCTATCATGAATGCATACCTACCCTAGAACCTATCATGAGCCCATGCCGGTTTTGGGACCTATCATGAACCCATACTGGTCCTGGTTTCGATTATGAACCTATACCTGCCCTGGAACCTATCATGAAATCATACCGGTCCTGGAACCTATCATGAACCCATACAGGTCCTGGAACCTATCATGCACTTATACTGGACCTGACACTGATATTGAAGCCATACCGGATTTGGAACTGACACTAGTCCCATACCAGTCCTAGAACTATAGATAAATTTATTTTAGTCCTGGAACTGAAGGTAAACCTATAAAAGACCTGGAACTGATTCTGAACCCATACCGGTCCTGGAATTGATCATGAACCCATACAAATCCAGAAATAGCTCTCGATTACATTTATTTTCAGGAACAATACCTGGAACTGTTCCGGATTTGGACATTTGGACATTTCGACATTTGGACCGGTGCGGGTATGTCTGCGATACAATACCAGTCTCCTCGCATCGTCACTACCACAGGTGTGTATCTCTGTTGGCACCGTTCATACTTTGCGCCATTGTTCAGCGTGTTGTGCCCATGCTTTCGACAGGTGAGATAAAACACGTGGATCACCTGTAGAATTTCAAATAAACCGTTACACACCTTATTCAATTGCTTTTCATCACGATCCGAAGGTAAGGCATGCGTGTGGAGAATACTGTTTGCATGGAGATTTCACATTTTAAACTTTATTATGTTAGATGGATGGAGCAGCAACATGCTTACAGGAGATTTAGCTTTTGTTTGAGAAAATATAATTTAAGAAAAAATATCATTTTTAACTCTTCAGTATGCTTTGTGTCTATTACCGTTGAGGTTTAAGAAAAAACTGAAAAATGTCCAAATATTTAATATGATTGTTATTTCCCTAATGTTGGGTTCGAATGTGATCGGGGATGAAAATATTAATTAAAATTAATAAAAATCATCAAACAACAGTTGCTTTTCAGGTGCCTCACAAGAGACACACCTTTGTAGTTGAACTCATCTTTATTGGTAATTCACATCGTTCGTCATGGCACATCGGGTGTCTCAAAAACGGGCTCAATTCGCATCTTACAATTATCTTACGATTCGTCCGCTTGGCGCTGCTTGCGCGCAATGGATTCGTCGTCGCTAGCCGCCTGCTGGTCGGCAGCGGCGCGGCGTACCGGGTGCGGCGAAAACAAACCGCTGCGCGCGTCTTCCCACTCCACCGCCGCCATGTCGTCCAGCTGGGGCATCACCGTCTCGCGCCCCGTGCGCCCGGATCGCCGCAGCTGCCCGCCTGCCGCCGTCGATGTGCCGATCGTACTATGCCGACGATGCCGGATCGCGCCCAAACCACTACCCGTCTGCCACGCCGGTGTCGGCGGGGACCCCATTGTCGCGCTACGGTCCGCGGCACCCATCGGCGGGGGCGCCATTGTCGCGCTGCGGCCCGTGGCACCCATCGGCGGGGGGTCGACGATCACCAAAATCGTGTCGGGCCGCGAGTTGGCCTCACTGTAGTAACGCTGGATCAAGCGCGACCTCACGTTGTCCTGCTGCATCACTACCGGGCGCCTAAAGGATGCTGATGCGTGCACCAGCCCTGCCCCGTTCTGCCCGTTCTGCCCTACCGTTCTGCGCGTCTGTGGGCGCGCCGGTGTGCGCGCCGGTTGCCCGCCGCCCATCGACAAATTCATCGGCTGCTGCTCCGGGGACGCCGGCAGCGGCGGAATGGGTGAGGCCGAAACCGCCGGCCCGTCCTCCGTTTCCATCGTCGAGATTGACATAGCCGGCCGGTCCAGCTCGTAAAAGCTCGGCGACGCCAAATCAAACTTATCGTTCGACGAATCCGAGCCGGTGGCGTCTGTGTGAATTTGTGTGGTTAGAAAATGGGCGGGAAAGTGGACCGGGCACCACCCGGGCAGGGAAATCATTGCGAGAAAACTCATCCAAATTGTCCGCTTTTTTGCCTACCTTTGTTGCTATGATCCATTGTTCGACCACCGAGATGTGCGACGCTATCAAAGAATTTTCTCCAACATCGCGACTAACACACACACGCACCAACACCAACTAGCTCTTGACAAAGCACGTCCGGGCTTGGTAAAACGCGTCCGCTCGACTCGAGAGGTTGTACAGAAAAGGAAACTCATCTCGTTCGTCGTCGCCAACGGCTCCCAGGTGCTGGTGGTGGTGTCGATGGTGTTGGTAGTAGTGATGGGCGTTTCGGAGCGCACCAACGGTTCCGGAGCCGTTGGTGCGGAGCCGGCTTCGCAGCCATTGGTGCGGTCCGGGAAAAAGTCGGAGCCGGCTCCGGAGCCGTTAGTCCGGAGCCGGCTCCGGAGCCGTTAGTCCGGAGCCGGCTCCGGAGCCGTTGGTGCGCTTGTTCCGCACTGTAACCCATTCGTTTTCATACGAAATAGATTGCATACTAGAACTTGTTTGCAATGATGGTTAGGAATTCTTATTTGGCGTCCATGTATTAGAGCAATCTTCACCCATATTATTTAATCCCACTTGCTTTTCTACTTGTATCATATTTACCTTACCACTACGCTCGCACTTGGCAGAGTTTAGCGTTAAGCGTCTCAACTAAATCGCATTTCAGTATCTCAAATTTAAGAGCAAATTCTTTCATGAGGGTTTCAAAGCCTGCATCTAGTATCGCTTTGCATTTACCCAAATCATTCATCCCTACATTCTTTTTGTCACACGCGTCACAACAGAAAACGATGTTAGTCGATTCATTGATCATACGCGCAGCCATTCTACTAACTTTCGTACAATCTGCGTGAAAGCCTTGGACGCAACCCACACACACCAACGGACAGTCACCGGCAAGTATGTGTCTTTTACGCACTCCATGACACGTACCTTACCTTACACTTAACAGCACAAGAATATCACACACATAGGCAAATAAATATAAAAATATCAGAACGCATCCGTAAGTGACGCTTCTTCGTTGACTCAAAAGCTACACACAACAAATTAAAACGTAAACAAATATTTATCCTTTTACCATCAAACTATATATTAATTACCACACCCATTCAGTTAGCGTCATAATAACAACAACTGATTGGATGCTTCTCGTCAAATTCACACTTAAAAACCCGATTCAACACGGAGCTACAGATGCACAGACACACTCTACATTTGTCAACTGTCAACTGACTTCTTGAACTCAGAAGAAGAAAAGCGTTCAAACCTCTTGTTGAGTGAAACCACAAAACGAGTAGATTCAGGTAACTGCTTCGAAACAGACTTATTATGGAACACCGATTGCCCAAACTTTCCCGACAGTTATCCTATGGCTGTTAGACGAATGGAAGCGTTAGAAAGAAGATTCGTTCAAAATTCGGCATTAGAAGAAAAAGTCAGACTACTGTCATTAAACGAAATTCATTCGTGTCGCTACCGTCAGGGCTGATGCAATGACATGAAATGTAAACAATGTAGTCTGAATGTCATTTGACATTTTTTGAACAACACAAATCGATACGATCGGAGGATTATGAAGTGTATCGTCGCTGAGTATGGGGATTCTAGTGAAATAGCAAAAACTAGTGAAACGAAAGCCTTTGCACCGCACGCTCTGTTGTAGTTTGACATGAATACGGCCGTTTGCAATACGACACAGTTCACGATTCATACAGGTTGGCGAATGTCAAATGAATGTATCTTGAAAATGTCTTCATGTCAAATGACATTTTTTTACGGGAATGTCAAATGACAGAGAGAGATGGGAATGGGAAGCTTCAAATCGAATGAATGTTTACAATTTTATGTCGATGAACGTCACCGTTCGCAACACTGCTTGAAACCTATCATGAACCCATACATACCCTGGAACCTATCATGAATGCAAACCTACTCTAGAACCTATCATGAACCCATGCCGGTTTTGGTACCTATCATGAGCCCATACTGGTCCTGGTTTCGATTATGAACCTATACCTGCCCTAGAACCTATCATAAAATCATACCGGTCTTGAAACCTATCATGAACCCACACTGGTCCTGGAATCTATTATGAACCTATACCGATCTTCGAACCTATCACAAACCCATACAGGACCTGGAACCTATCATGAACCCATACATGCCCTGTAACCTATCATGAACTCATACCTTCCCTAGAACTTATCATGAATCCATACAAGTCCTGGAACCTATCATGAACCCATACCGATCCTTGAATCTATCATGAACCCATACATGTCCTAGAATCTATCATGTACCCATACAGGACCTGGAACCTATGATTAACCTATATCGGTCCTGGAACCTATCATCAACCCATACTGATCCTTGAATCGATTATGAACTCATACCTGCCCTGGAACCTATCATGAAATCATACCGGTCTTGGAACCTATCATGAACCCATACATGCCCTGGAACCTATCTTGAACCCATACATGCCCTGTAACCTATCATGAACCCATACCTTCCCTAGAACCTGTCATGAAATCATATCGGTCTTGAAACCTATCATGAACCCATACATACCCTGGAACCTATCATGAATGCATACCTACCCTAGAACCTATCATGAGCCCATGCCGGTTTTGGGACCTATCATGAACCCATACTGGTCCTGGTTTCGATTATGAACCTATACCTGCCCTGGAACCTATCATGAAATCATACCGGTCCTGGAACCTATCATGAACCCATACAGGTCCTGGAACCTATCATGCACTTATACTGGACCTGACACTGATATTGAAGCCATACCGGATTTGGAACTGACACTAGTCCCATACCAGTCCTAGAACTATAGATAAATTTATTTTAGTCCTGGAACTGAAGGTAAACCTATAAAAGACCTGGAACTGATTCTGAACCCATACCGGTCCTGGAATTGATCATGAACCCATACAAATCCAGAAATAGCTCTCGATTACATTTATTTTCAGGAACAATACCTGGAACTGTTCCGGATTTGGACATTTGGACATTTCGACATTTGGACCGGTGCGGGTATGTCTGCGATACAATACCAGTCTCCTCGCATCGTCACTACCACAGGTGTGTATCTCTGTTGGCACCGTTCATACTTTGCGCCATTGTTCAGCGTGTTGTGCCCATGCTTTCGACAGGTGAGACAAAACACGTGGATCACCTGTAGAATTTCAAATAAACCGTTACACACCTTATCCAATTGCTTTTCATCACGATCCGAAGGTAAGGCATGCGTGTGGAGAATACTGTTTGCATGGAGATTTCACATTTTAAACTTTATTATGTTAGATGGATGGAGCAGCAACATGCTTACAGGAGATTTAGCTTTTGTTTGAGAAAATATAATTTAAGAAAAAATATCATTATTAACTCTTCAGTATGCTTTGTGTCTATTACCGTTGAGGTTTAAGAAAAAACTGAAAAATGTCCAAATATTTAATATGATTGTTATTTCCCTAATGTTGGGTTCGAATGTGATCGGGGATGAAAATATTAATTAAAATTAATAAAAATCATCAAACAACAGTTGCTTTTCAGGTGCCTCACAAGAGACACACCTTTGTAGTTGAACTCATCTTTATTGGTAATTCACATCGTTCGTCATGGCACATCGGGTGTCTCAAAAACGGGCTCAATTCACATCTTACAATTATCTTACGATTCGTCCGCTTGGCGCTGCTTGCGCGCAATGGATTCGTCGTCGCTAGCCGCCTGCTGGTCGGCAGCGGCGCGGCGTACCGGGTGCGGCGAGAACAAACCGCTGCGCGCGTCTTCCCACTCCACCGCCGCCATGTCGTCCAGCTGGGGCATCACCGTCTCGCGCCCCGTGCGCCCGGATCGCCGCAGCTGCCCGCCTGCCGCCGTCGATGTGCCGATCGTACTATGCCGACGATGCCGGATCGCGCCCAAACCACTACCCGTCTGCCACGCCGGTGTCGGCGGGGACCCCATTGTCGCGCTACGGCCCGCGGCACCCATCGGCGGGGGCGCCATTGTCGCGCTGCGGCCCGTGGCACCCATCGGCGGGGGGTCGACGATCACCAAAATCGTGTCGGGCCGCGAGTTGGCCTCACTGTAGTAACGCTGGATCAAGCGCGACCTCACGTTGTCCTGCTGCATCACTACCGGGCGCCTAAAGGATGCTGATGCGTGCACCAGCCCTGCCCCGTTCTGCCCGTTCTGCCCTACCGTTCTGCGCGTCTGTGGGCGCGCCGGTGTGCGCGCCGGTTGCCCGCCGCCCATCGACAAATTCATCGGCTGCTGCTCCGGGGACGCCGGCAGCGGCGGAATGGGTGAGGCCGAAACCGCCGGCCCGTCCTCCGTTTCCATCGTCGAGATTGACATAGCCGGCCGGTCCAGCTCGTAAAAGCTCGGCGACGCCAAATCAAACTTATCGTTCGACGAATCCGAGCCGGTGGCGTCTGTGTGAATTTGTGTGGTTAGAAAATGGGCGGGAAAGTGGACCGGGCACCACCCGGGCAGGGAAATCATTGCGAGAAAACTCATCCAAATTGTCCGCTTTTTTGCCTACCTTTGTTGCTATGATCCATTGTTCGACCACCGAGATGTGCGACGCTATCAAAGAATTTTCTCCAAAATCGCGACTAACACACACACGCACCAACACCAACTAGCTCTTGACAAAGCACGTCCGGGCTTGGTAAAACGCGTCCGCTCGACTCGAGAGGTTGTACAGAAAAGGAAGCTCATCTCGTTCGTCGTCGCCAACGGCTCCCAGGTGCTGGTGGTGGTGTCGATGGTGTTGGTAGTAGTGATGGGCGTTTCGGAGCGCACCAACGGTTCCGGAGCCGTTGGTGCGGAGCCGGCTTCGCAGCCATTGGTGCGGTCCGGGAAAAAGTCGGAGCCGGCTCCGGAGCCGTTAGTCCGGAGCCGGCTCCGGAGCCGTTGGTGCGCTTGTTCCGCACTGTAACCCATTCGTTTTCATACGAAATAGATTGCATACTAGAACTTGTTTGCAATGATGGTTAGGAATTCTTATTTGGCGTCCATGTATTAGAGCAATCTTCACCCATATTATTTAATCCCACTTGCTTTTCTACTTGTATCATATTTACCTTACCACTACGCTCGCACTTGGCAGAGTTTAGCGTTAAGCGTCTCAACTAAATCGCATTTCAGTATCTCAAATTTAAGAGCAAATTCTTTCATGAGGGTTTCAAAGCCTGCATCTAGTATCGCTTTGCATTTACCCAAATCATTCATCCCTACATTCTTTTTGTCACCCGCGTCACAACAGAAAACGATGTTAGTCGATTCATTGATCATACGCGCAGCCATTCTACTAACTTTCGTACAATCTGCGTGAAAGCCTTGGACGCAACCCACACACACCAACGGACAGTCACCGGCAAGTATGTGTCTTTTACGCACTCCATGACACGTACCTTACCTTACACTTAACAGCACAAGAATATCACACACATAGGCAAATAAATATAAAAATATCAGAACGCATCCGTAAGTGACGCTTCTTCGTTGACTCAAAAGCTACACACAACAAATTAAAACGTAAACAAATATTTATCCTTTTACCATCAAACTATATATTAATTACCACACCCATTCAGTTAGCGTCATAATAACAACAACTGATTGGATGCTTCTCGTCAAATTCACACTTAAAAACCCGATTCAACACGGAGCTACAGATGCACAGACACACTCTACATTTGTCAACTGTCAACTGACTTCTTGAACTCAGAAGAAGAAAAGCGTTCAAACCTCTTGTTGAGTGAAACCACAAAACGAGTAGATTCAGGTAACTGCTTCGAAACAGACTTATTATGGAACACCGATTGCCCAAACTTTCCCGACAGTTATCCTATGGCTGTTAGACGAATGGAAGCGTTAGAAAGAAGATTCGTTCAAAATTCGGCATTAGAAGAAAAAGTCAGACTACTGTCATTAAACGAAATTCATTCGTGTCGCTACCGTCAGGGCTGATGCAATGACATGAAATGTAAACAATGTAGTCTGAATGTCATTTGACATTTTTTGAACAACACAAATCGATACGATCGGAGGATTATGAAGTGTATCGTCGCTGAATATGGGGATTCTAGTGAAATAGCAAAAACTAGTGAAACGAAAGCCTTTGCACCGCACGCTCTGTTGTAGTTTGACATGAATACGGCCGTTTGCAATACGACACAGTTCACGATTCATACAGGTTGGCGAATGTCAAATGAATGTATCTTGAAAATGTCTTCATGTCAAATGACATTTTTTTTACGGGAATGTCAAATGACAGAGAGAGATGGGAATGGGAAGCTTCAAATCGAATGAATGTTTACAATTTTATGTCGATGAACGTCACCGTTCGCAACACTGCTTGAAACCTATCATGAACCCATACATACCCTGGAACCTATCATGAATGCAAACCTACTCTAGAACCTATCATGAACCCATGCCGGTTTTGGTACCTATCATGAGCCCATACTGGTCCTGGTTTCGATTATGAACCTATACCTGCCCTAGAACCTATCATAAAATCATACCGGTCTTGAAACCTATCATGAACCCACACTGGTCCTGGAATCTATTATGAACCTATACCGATCTTCGAACCTATCACAAACCCATACAGGACCTGGAACCTATCATGAACCCATACATGCCCTGTAACCTATCATGAACTCATACCTTCCCTAGAACTTATCATGAATCCATACAAGTCCTGGAACCTATCATGAACCCATACCGATCCTTGAATCTATCATGAACCCATACATGTCCTAGAATCTATCATGTACCCATACAGGACCTGGAACCTATGATTAACCTATATCGGTCCTGGAACCTATCTTCAACCCATACTGATCCTTGATTCGATTATGAACTCATACCTGCCCTGGAACCTATCATGAAATCATACCGGTCTTGGAACCTATCATGAACCCATACATGCCCTGGAACCTATCTTGAACCCATACATGCCCTGTAACCTATCATGAACCCATACCTTCCCTAGAACCTGTCATGAAATCATATCGGTCTTGAAACCTATCATGAACCCATACATACCCTGGAACCTATCATGAATGCATACCTACCCTAGAACCTATCATGAGCCCATGCCGGTTTTGGGACCTATCATGAACCCATACTGGTCCTGGTTTCGATTATGAACCTATACCTGCCCTGGAACCTATCATGAAATCATACCGGTCCTGGAACCTATCATGAACCCATACAGGTCCTGGAACCTATCATGCACTTATACTGGACCTGACACTGATATTGAAGCCATACCGGATTTGGAACTGACACTAGTCCCATACCAGTCCTAGAACTATAGATAAATTTATTTTAGTCCTGGAACTGAAGGTAAACCTATAAAAGACCTGGAACTGATTCTGAACCCATACCGGTCCTGGAATTGATCATGAACCCATACAAATCCAGAAATAGCTCTCGATTACATTTATTTTCAGGAACAATACCTGGAACTGTTCCGGATTTGGACATTTGGACATTTCGACATTTGGACCGGTGCGGGTATGTCTGCGATACAATACCAGTCTCCTCGCATCGTCACTACCACAGGTGTGTATCTCTGTTGGCACCGTTCATACTTTGCGCCATTGTTCAGCGTGTTGTGCCCATGCTTTCGACAGGTGAGATAAAACACGTGGATCACCTGTAGAATTTCAAATAAACCGTTACACACCTTATCCAATTGCTTTTCATCACGATCCGAAGGTAAGGCATGCGTGTGGAGAATACTGTTTGCATGGAGATTTCACATTTTAAACTTTATTATGTTAGATGGATGGAGCAGCAACATGCTTACAGGAGATTTAGCTTTTGTTTGAGAAAATATAATTTAAGAAAAAATATCATTTTTAACTCTTCAGTATGCTTTGTGTCTATTACCGTTGAGGTTTAAGAAAAAACTGAAAAATGTCCAAATATTTAATATGATTGTTATTTCCCTAATGTTGGGTTCGAATGTGATCGGGGATGAAAATATTAATTAAAATTAATAAAAATCATCAAACAACAGTTGCTTTTCAGGTGCCTCACAAGAGACACACCTTTGTAGTTGAACTCATCTTTATTGGTAATTCACATCGTTCGTCATGGCACATCGGGTGTCTCAAAAACGGGCTCAATTCGCATCTTACAATTATCTTACGATTCGTCCGCTTGGCGCTGCTTGCGCGCAATGGATTCGTCGTCGCTAGCCGCCTGCTGATCGGCAGCGGCGCGGCGTACCGGGTGCGGCGAAAACAAACCGCTGCGCGCGTCTTCCCACTCCACCGCCGCCATGTCGTCCAGCTGGGGCATCACCGTCTCGCGCCCCGTGCGCCCGGATCGCCGCAGCTGCCCGCCTGCCGCCGTCGATGTGCCGATCGTACTATGCCGACGATGCCGGATCGCGCCCAAACCACTACCCGTCTGCCACGCCGGTGTCGGCGGGGACCCCATTGTCGCGCTACGGCCCGCGGCACCCATCGGCGGGGGCGCCATTGTCGCGCTGCGGCCCGTGGCACCCATCGGCGGGGGGTCGACGATCACCAAAATCGTGTCGGGCCGCGAGTTGGCCTCACTGTAGTAACGCTGGATCAAGCGCGACCTCACGTTGTCCTGCTGCATCACTACCGGGCGCCTAAAGGATGCTGATGCGTGCACCGGCCCTGCCCCGTTCTGCCCGTTCTGCCCTACCGTTCTGCGCGTCTGTGGGCGCGCCGGTGTGCGCGCCGGTTGCCCGCCGCCCATCGACAAATTCATCGGCTGCTGCTCCGGGGACGCCGGCAGCGGCGGAATGGGTGAGGCCGAAACCGCCGGCCCGTCCTCCGTTTCCATCGTCGAGATTGACATAGCCGGCCGGTCCAGCTCGTAAAAGCTCGGCGACGCCAAATCAAACTTATCGTTCGACGAATCCGAGCCGGTGGCGTCTGTGTGAATTTGTGTGGTTAGAAAATGGGCGGGAAAGTGGACCGGGCACCACCCGGGCAGGGAAATCATTGCGAGAAAACTCATCCAAATTGTCCGCTTTTTTGCCTACCTTTGTTGCTATGATCCATTGTTCGACCACCGAGATGTGCGACGCTATCAAAGAATTTTCTCCAACATCGCGACTAACACACACACGCACCAACACCAACTAGCTCTTGACAAAGCACGTCCGGGCTTGGTAAAACGCGTCCGCTCGACTCGAGAGGTTGTACAGAAAAGGAAACTCATCTCGTTCGTCGTCGCCAACGGCTCCCAGGTGCTGGTGGTGGTGTCGATGGTGTTGGTAGTAGTGATGGGCGTTTCGGAGCGCACCAACGGTTCCGGAGCCGTTGGTGCGGAGCCGGCTCCGGAGCTGTTGGTGCGGAGCCGGCTTCGCAGCCATTGGTGCGGTCCGGGAAAAAGTCGGAGCCGGCTCCGGAGCCGTTAGTCCGGAGCCGGCTCCGGAGCCGTTGGTGCGCTTGTTCCGCACTGTAACCCATTCGTTTTCATACGAAATAGATTGCATACTAGAACTTGTTTGCAATGATGGTTAGGAATTCTTATTTGGCGTCCATGTATTAGAGCAATCTTCACCCATATTATTTAATCCCACTTGCTTTTCTACTTGTATCATATTTACCTTACCACTACGCTCGCACTTGGCAGAGTTTAGCGTTAAGCGTCTCAACTAAATCGCATTTCAGTATCTCAAATTTAAGAGCAAATTCTTTCATGAGGGTTTCAAAGCCTGCATCTAGTATCGCTTTGCATTTACCCAAATCATTCATCCCTACATTCTTTTTGTCACACGCGTCACAACAGAAAACGATGTTAGTCGATTCATTGATCATACGCGCAGCCATTCTACTAACTTTCGTACAATCTGCGTGAAAGCCTTGGACGCAACCCACACACACCAACGGACAGTCACCGGCAAGTATGTGTCTTTTACGCACTCCATGACACGTACCTTACCTTACACTTAACAGCACAAGAATATCACACACATAGGCAAATAAATATAAAAATATCAGAACGCATCCGTAAGTGACGCTTCTTCGTTGACTCAAAAGCTACACACAACAAATTAAAACGTAAACAAATATTTATCCTTTTACCATCAAACTATATATTAATTACCACACCCATTCAGTTAGCGTCATAATAACAACAACTGATTGGATGCTTCTCGTCAAATTCACACTTAAAAACCCGATTCAACACGGAGCTACAGATGCACAGACACACTCTACATTTGTCAACTGTCAACTGACTTCTTGAACTCAGAAGAAGAAAAGCGTTCAAACCTCTTGTTGAGTGAAACCACAAAACGAGTAGATTCAGGTAACTGCTTCGAAACAGACTTATTATGGAACACCGATTGCCCAAACTTTCCCGACAGTTATCCTATGGCTGTTAGACGAATGGAAGCGTTAGAAAGAAGATTCGTTCAAAATTCGGCATTAGAAGAAAAAGTCAGACTACTGTCATTAAACGAAATTCATTCGTGTCGCTACCGTCAGGGCTGATGCAATGACATGAAAAGTAAACAATGTAGTCTGAATGTCATTTGACATTTTTTGAACAACACAAATCGATACGATCGGAGGATTATGAAGTGTATCGTCGCTGAATATGGGGATTCTAGTGAAATAGCAAAAACTAGTGAAACGAAAGCCTTTGCACCGCACGCTCTGTTGTAGTTTGACATGAATACGGCCGTTTGCAATACGACACAGTTCACGATTCATACAGGTTGGCGAATGTCAAATGAATGTATCTTGAAAATGTCTTCATGTCAAATGACATTTTTTTTACGGGAATGTCAAATGACAGAGAGAGATGGGAATGGGAAGCTTCAAATCGAATGAATGTTTACAATTTTATGTCGATGAACGTCACCGTTCGCAACACTGCTTGAAACCTATCATGAACCCATACATACCCTGGAACCTATCATGAATGCAAACCTACTCTAGAACCTATCATGAACCCATGCCGGTTTTGGTACCTATCATGAGCCCATACTGGTCCTGGTTTCGATTATGAACCTATACCTGCCCTAGAACCTATCATAAAATCATACCGGTCTTGAAATCTATCATGAACCCACACTGGTCCTGGAATCTATTATGAACCTATACCGATCTTCGAACCTATCACAAACCCATACAGGACCTGGAACCTATCATGAACCCATACATGCCCTGTAACCTATCATGAACTCATACCTTCCCTAGAACTTATCATGAATCCATACAAGTCCTGGAATCTATCATGAACCCATACCGATCCTTGAATCTATCATGAACCCATACATGTCCTAGAATCTATCATGTACCCATACAGGACCTGGAACCTATGATTAACCTATATCGGTCCTGGAACCTATCATCAACCCATACTGATCCTTGATTCGATTATGAACTCATACCTGCCCTGGAACCTATCATGAAATCATACCGGTCTTGGAACCTATCATGAACCCATACATGCCCTGGAACCTATCTTGAACCCATACATGCCCTGTAACCTATCATGAACCCATACCTTCCCTAGAACCTGTCATGAAATCATATCGGTCTTGAAACCTATCATGAACCCATACATACCCTGGAACCTATCATGAATGCATACCTACCCTAGAACCTATCATGAGCCCATGCCGGTTTTGGGACCTATCATGAACCCATACTGGTCCTGGTTTCGATTATGAACCTATACCTGCCCTGGAACCTATCATGAAATCATACCGGTCCTGGAACCTATCATGAACCCATACAGGTCCTGGAACCTATCATGCACTTATACTGGACCTGACACTGATATTGAAGCCATACCGGATTTGGAACTGACACTAGTCCCATACCAGTCCTAGAACTATAGATAAATTTATTTTAGTCCTGGAACTGAAGGTAAACCTATAAAAGACCTGGAACTGATTCTGAACCCATACCGGTCCTGGAATTGATCATGAACCCATACAAATCCAGAAATAGCTCTCGATTACATTTATTTTCAGGAACAATACCTGGAACTGTTCCGGATTTGGACATTTGGACATTTCGACATTTGGACCGGTGCGGGTATGTCTGCGATACAATACCAGTCTCCTCGCATCGTCACTACCACAGGTGTGTATCTCTGTTGGCACCGTTCATACTTTGCGCCATTGTTCAGCGTGTTGTGCCCATGCTTTCGACAGGTGAGATAAAACACGTGGATCACCTGTAGAATTTCAAATAAACCGTTACACACCTTATCCAATTGCTTTTCATCACGATCCGAAGGTAAGGCATGCGTGTGGAGAATACTGTTTGCATGGAGATTTCACATTTTAAACTTTATTATGTTAGATGGATGGAGCAGCAACATGCTTACAGGAGATTTAGCTTTTGTTTGAGAAAATATAATTTAAGAAAAAATATCATTTTTAACTCTTCAGTATGCTTTGTGTCTATTACCGTTGAGGTTTAAGAAAAAACTGAAAAATGTCCAAATATTTAATATGATTGTTATTTCCCTAATGTTGGGTTCGAATGTGATCGGGGATGAAAATATTAATTAAAATTAATAAAAATCATCAAACAACAGTTGCTTTTCAGGTGCCTCACAAGAGACACACCTTTGTAGTTGAACTCATCTTTATTGGTAATTCACATCGTTCGTCATGGCACATCGGGTGTCTCAAAAACGGGCTCAATTCACATCTTACAATTATCTTACGATTCGTCCGCTTGGCGCTGCTTGCGCGCAATGGATTCGTCGTCGCTAGCCGCCTGCTGGTCGGCAGCGGCGCGGCGTACCGGGTGCGGCGAGAACAAACCGCTGCGCGCGTCTTCCCACTCCACCGCCGCCATGTCGTCCAGCTGGGGCATCACCGTCTCGCGCCCCGTGCGCCCGGATCGCCGCAGCTGCCCGCCTGCCGCCGTCGATGTGCCGATCGTACTATGCCGACGATGCCGGATCGCGCCCAAACCACTACCCGTCTGCCACGCCGGTGTCGGCGGGGACCCCATTGTCGCGCTACGGCCCGCGGCACCCATCGGCGGGGCGCCATTGTCGCGCTGCGGCCCGTGGCACCCATCGGCGGGGGGTCGACGATCACCAAAATCGTGTCGGGCCGCGAGTTGGCCTCACTGTAGTAACGCTGGATCAAGCGCGACCTCACGTTGTCCTGCTGCATCACTACCGGGCGCCTAAAGGATGCTGATGCGTGCACCAGCCCTGCCCCGTTCTGCCCGTTCTGCCCTACCGTTCTGCGCGTCTGTGGGCGCGCCGGTGTGCGCGCCGGTTGCCCGCCGCCCATCGACAAATTCATCGGCTGCTGCTCCGGGGACGCCGGCAGCGGCGGAATGGGTGAGGCCGAAACCGCCGGCCCGTCCTCCGTTTCCATCGTCGAGATTGACATAGCCGGCCGGTCCAGCTCGTAAAAGCTCGGCGACGCCAAATCAAACTTATCGTTCGACGAATCCGAGCCGGTGGCGTCTGTGTGAATTTGTGTGGTTAGAAAATGGGCGGGAAAGTGGACCGGGCACCACCCGGGCAGGGAAATCATTGCGAGAAAACTCATCCAAATTGTCCGCTTTTTTGCCTACCTTTGTTGCTATGATCCATTGTTCGACCACCGAGATGTGCGACGCTATCAAAGAATTTTCTCCAAAATCGCGACTAACACACACACGCACCAACACCAACTAGCTCTTGACAAAGCACGTCCGGGCTTGGTAAAACGCGTCCGCTCGACTCGAGAGGTTGTACAGAAAAGGAAGCTCATCTTGTTCGTCGTCGCCAACGGCTCCCAGGTGCTGGTGGTGGTGTCGATGGTGTTGGTAGTAGTGATGGGCGTTTCGGAGCGCACCAACGGTTCCGGAGCCGTTGGTGCGGAGCCGGCTCCGGAGCTGTTGGTGCGGAGCCGGCTTCGCAGCCATTGGTGCGGCCCGGGAAAAAGTCGGAGCCGGCTCCGGAGCCGTTAGTCCGGAGCCGGCTCCGGAGCCGTTAGTCCGGAGCCGGCTCCGGAGCCGTTGGTGCGCTTGTTCCGCACTGTAACCCATTCGTTTTCATACGAAATAGATTGCATACTAGAACTTGTTTGCAATGATGGTTAGGAATTCTTATTTGGCGTCCATGTATTAGAGCAATCTTCACCCATATTATTTAATCCCACTTGCTTTTCTACTTGTATCATATTTACCTTACCACTACGCTCGCACTTGGCAGAGTTTAGCGTTAAGCGTCTCAACTAAATCGCATTTCAGTATCTCAAATTTAAGAGCAAATTCTTTCATGAGGGTTTCAAAGCCTGCATCTAGTATCGCTTTGCATTTACCCAAATCATTCATCCCTACATTCTTTTTGTCACACGCGTCACAACAGAAAACGATGTTAGTCGATTCATTGATCATACGCGCAGCCATTCTACTAACTTTCGTACAATCTGCGTGAAAGCCTTGGACGCAACCCACACACACCAACGGACAGTCACCGGCAAGTATGTGTCTTTTACGCACTCCATGACACGTACCTTACCTTACACTTAACAGCACAAGAATATCACACACATAGGCAAATAAATATAAAAATATCAGAACGCATCCGTAAGTGACGCTTCTTCGTTGACTCAAAAGCTACACACAACAAATTAAAACGTAAACAAATATTTATCCTTTTACCATCAAACTATATATTAATTACCACACCCATTCAGTTAGCGTCATAATAACAACAACTGATTGGATGCTTCTCGTCAAATTGACACTTAAAAACCCGATTCAACACGGAGCTACAGATGCACAGACACACTCTACATTTGTCAACTGTCAACTGACTTCTTGAACTCAGAAGAAGAAAAGCGTTCAAACCTCTTGTTGAGTGAAACCACAAAACGAGTAGATTCAGGTAACTGCTTCGAAACAGACTTATTATGGAACACCGATTGCCCAAACTTTCCCGACAGTTATCCTATGGCTGTTAGACGAATGGAAGCGTTAGAAAGAAGATTCGTTCAAAATTCGGCATTAGAAGAAAAAGTCAGACTACTGTCATTAAACGAAATTCATTCGTGTCGCTACCGTCAGGGCTGATGCAATGACATGAAAAGTAAACAATGTAGTCTGAATGTCATTTGACATTTTTTGAACAACACAAATCGATACGATCGGAGGATTATGAAGTGTATCGTCGCTGAATATGGGGATTCTAGTGAAATAGCAAAAACTAGTGAAACGAAAGCCTTTGCACCGCACGCTCTGTTGTAGTTTGACATGAATACGGCCGTTTGCAATACGACACAGTTCACGATTCATACAGGTTGGCGAATGTCAAATGAATGTATCTTGAAAATGTCTTCATGTCAAATGACATTTTTTTACGGGAATGTCAAATGACAGAGAGAGATGGGAATGGGAAGCTTCAAATCGAATGAATGTTTACAATTTTATGTCGATGAACGTCACCGTTCGCAACACTGCTTGAAACCTATCATGAACCCATACATACCCTGGAACCTATCATGAATGCAAACCTACTCTAGAACCTATCATGAACCCATGCCGGTTTTGGTACCTATCATGAGCCCATACTGGTCCTGGTTTCGATTATGAACCTATACCTGCCCTAGAACCTATCATAAAATCATACCGGTCTTGAAATCTATCATGAACCCACACTGGTCCTGGAATCTATTATGAACCTATACCGATCTTCGAACCTATCACAAACCCATACAGGACCTGGAACCTATCATGAACCCATACATGCCCTGTAACCTATCATGAACTCATACCTTCCCTAGAACTTATCATGAATCCATACAAGTCCTGGAATCTATCATGAACCCATACCGATCCTTGAATCTATCATGAACCCATACATGTCCTAGAATCTATCATGTACCCATACAGGACCTGGAACCTATGATTAACCTATATCGGTCCTGGAACCTATCATCAACCCATACTGATCCTTGATTCGATTATGAACTCATACCTGCCCTGGAACCTATCATGAAATCATACCGGTCTTGGAACCTATCATGAACCCATACATGCCCTGGAACCTATCTTGAACCCATACATGCCCTGTAACCTATCATGAACCCATACCTTCCCTAGAACCTATCATGAAATCATATCGGTCTTGAAACCTATCATGAACCCATACATACCCTGGAACCTATCATGAATGCATACCTACCCTAGAACCTATCATGAGCCCATGCCGGTTTTGGGACCTATCATGAACCCATACTGGTCCTGGTTTCGATTATGAACCTATACCTGCCCTGGAACCTATCATGAAATCATACCGGTCCTGGAACCTATCATGAACCCATACAGGTCCTGGAACCTATCATGCACTTATACTGGACCTGACACTGATATTGAAGCCATACCGGATTTGGAACTGACACTAGTCCCATACCAGTCCTAGAACTATAGATAAATTTATTTTAGTCCTGGAACTGAAGGTAAACCTATAAAAGACCTGGAACTGATTCTGAACCCATACCGGTCCTGGAATTGATCATGAACCCATACAAATCCAGAAATAGCTCTCGATTACATTTATTTTCAGGAACAATACCTGGAACTGTTCCGGATTTGGACATTTGGACATTTCGACATTTGGACCGGTGCGGGTATGTCTGCGATACAATACCAGTCTCCTCGCATCGTCACTACCACAGGTGTGTATCTCTGTTGGCACCGTTCATACTTTGCGCCATTGTTCAGCGTGTTGTGCCCATGCTTTCGACAGGTGAGATAAAACACGTGGATCACCTGTAGAATTTCAAATAAACCGTTACACACCTTATCCAATTGCTTTTCATCACGATCCGAAGGTAAGGCATGCGTGTGGAGAATACTGTTTGCATGGAGATTTCACATTTTAAACTTTATTATGTTAGATGGATGGAGCAGCAACATGCTTACAGGAGATTTAGCTTTTGTTTGAGAAAATATAATTTAAGAAAAAATATCATTTTTAACTCTTCAGTATGCTTTGTGTCTATTACCGTTGAGGTTTAAGAAAAAACTGAAAAATGTCCAAATATTTAATATGATTGTTATTTCCCTAATGTTGGGTTCGAATGTGATCGGGGATGAAAATATTAATTAAAATTAATAAAAATCATCAAACAACAGTTGCTTTTCAGGTGCCTCACAAGAGACACACCTTTGTAGTTGAACTCATCTTTATTGGTAATTCACATCGTTCGTCATGGCACATCGGGTGTCTCAAAAACGGGCTCAATTCACATCTTACAATTATCTTACGATTCGTCCGCTTGGCGCTGCTTGCGCGCAATGGATTCGTCGTCGCTAGCCGCCTGCTGGTCGGCAGCGGCGCGGCGTACCGGGTGCGGCGAGAACAAACCGCTGCGCGCGTCTTCCCACTCCACCGCCGCCATGTCGTCCAGCTGGGGCATCACCGTCTCGCGCCCCGTGCGCCCGGATCGCCGCAGCTGCCCGCCTGCCGCCGTCGATGTGCCGATCGTACTATGCCGACGATGCCGGATCGCGCCCAAACCACTACCCGTCTGCCACGCCGGTGTCGGCGGGGACCCCATTGTCGCGCTACGGTCCGCGGCACCCATCGGCGGGGGCGCCATTGTCGCGCTGCGGCCCGTGGCACCCATCGGCGGGGGGTCGACGATCACCAAAATCGTGTCGGGCCGCGAGTTGGCCTCACTGTAGTAACGCTGGATCAAGCGCGACCTCACGTTGTCCTGCTGCATCACTACCGGGCGCCTAAAGGATGCTGATGCGTGCACCAGCCCTGCCCCGTTCTGCCCGTTCTGCCCTACCGTTCTGCGCGTCTGTGGGCGCGCCGGTGTGCGCGCCGGTTGCCCGCCGCCCATCGACAAATTCATCGGCTGCTGCTCCGGGGACGCCGGCAGCGGCGGAATGGGTGAGGCCGAAACCGCCGGCCCGTCCTCCGTTTCCATCGTCGAGATTGACATAGCCGGCCGGTCCAGCTCGTAAAAGCTCGGCGACGCCAAATCAAACTTATCGTTCGACGAATCCGAGCCGGTGGCGTCTGTGTGAATTTGTGTGGTTAGAAAATGGGCGGGAAAGTGGACCGGGCACCACCCGGGCAGGGAAATCATTGCGAGAAAACTCATCCAAATTGTCCGCTTTTTTGCCTACCTTTGTTGCTATGATCCATTGTTCGACCACCGAGATGTGCGACGCTATCAAAGAATTTTCTCCAACATCGCGACTAACACACACACGCACCAACACCAACTAGCTCTTGACAAAGCACGTCCGGGCTTGGTAAAACGCGTCCGCTCGACTCGAGAGGTTGTACAGAAAAGGAAGCTCATCTCGTTCGTCGTCGCCAACGGCTCCCAGGTGCTGGTGGTGGTGTCGATGGTGTTGGTAGTAGTGATGGGCGTTTCGGAGCGCACCAACGGTTCCGGAGCCGTTGGTGCGGAACCGGCTTCGCAGCCATTGGTGCGGTCCGGGAAAAAGTCGGAGCCGGCTCCGGAGCCGTTAGTCCGGAGCCGGCTCCGGAGCCGTTGGTGCGCTTGTTCCGCACTGTAACCCATTCGTTTTCATACGAAATAGATTGCATACTAGAACTTGTTTGCAATGATGGTTAGGAATTCTTATTTGGCGTCCATGTATTAGAGCAATCTTCACCCATATTATTTAATCCCACTTGCTTTTCTACTTGTATCATATTTACCTTACCACTACGCTCGCACTTGGCAGAGTTTAGCGTTAAGCGTCTCAACTAAATCGCATTTCAGTATCTCAAATTTAAGAGCAAATTCTTTCATGAGGGTTTCAAAGCCTGCATCTAGTATCGCTTTGCATTTACCCAAATCATTCATCCCTACATTCTTTTTGTCACACGCGTCACAACAGAAAACGATGTTAGTCGATTCATTGATCATACGCGCAGCCATTCTACTAACTTTCGTACAATCTGCGTGAAAGCCTTGGACGCAACCCACACACACCAACGGACAGTCACCGGCAAGTATGTGTCTTTTACGCACTCCATGACACGTACCTTACCTTACACTTAACAGCACAAGAATATCACACACATAGGCAAATAAATATAAAAATATCAGAACGCATCCGTAAGTGACGCTTCTTCGTTGACTCAAAAGCTACACACAACAAATTAAAACGTAAACAAATATTTATCCTTTTACCATCAAACTATATATTAATTACCACACCCATTCAGTTAGCGTCATAATAACAACAACTGATTGGATGCTTCTCGTCAAATTGACACTTAAAAACCCGATTCAACACGGAGCTACAGATGCACAGACACACTCTACATTTGTCAACTGTCAACTGACTTCTTGAACTCAGAAGAAGAAAAGCGTTCAAACCTCTTGTTGAGTGAAACCACAAAACGAGTAGATTCAGGTAACTGCTTCGAAACAGACTTATTATGGAACACCGATTGCCCAAACTTTCCCGACAGTTATCCTATGGCTGTTAGACGAATGGAAGCGTTAGAAAGAAGATTCGTTCAAAATTCGGCATTAGAAGAAAAAGTCAGACTACTGTCATTAAACGAAATTCATTCGTGTCGCTACCGTCAGGGCTGATGCAATGACATGAGATGTAAACAATGTAGTCTGAATGTCATTTGACATTTTTTGAACAACACAAATCGATACGATCGGAGGATTATGAAGTGTATCGTCGCTGAATATGGGGATTCTAGTGAAATAGCAAAAACTAGTGAAACGAAAGCCTTTGCACCGCACGCTCTGTTGTAGTTTGACATGAATACGGCCGTTTGCAATACGACACAGTTCACGATTCATACAGGTTGGCGAATGTCAAATGAATGTATCTTGAAAATGTCTTCATGTCAAATGACATTTTTTTACGGGAATGTCAAATGACAGAGAGAGATGGGAATGGGAAGCTTCAAATCGAATGAATGTTTACAATTTTATGTCGATGAACGTCACCGTTCGCAACACTGCTTGAAACCTATCATGAACCCATACATACCCTGGAACCTATCATGAATGCAAACCTACTCTAGAACCTATCATGAACCCATGCCGGTTTTGGTACCTATCATGAGCCCATACTGGTCCTGGTTTCGATTATGAACCTATACCTGCCCTAGAACCTATCATAAAATCATACCGGTCTTGAAATCTATCATGAACCCACACTGGTCCTGGAATCTATTATGAACCTATACCGATCTTCGAACCTATCACAAACCCATACAGGACCTGGAACCTATCATGAACCCATACATGCCCTGTAACCTATCATGAACTCATACCTTCCCTAGAACTTATCATGAATCCATACAAGTCCTGGAACCTATCATGAACCCATACCGATCCTTGAATCTATCATGAACCCATACATGTCCTAGAATCTATCATGTACCCATACAGGACCTGGAACCTATGATTAACCTATATCGGTCCTGGAACCTATCATCAACCCATACTGATCCTTGATTCGATTATGAACTCATACCTGCCCTGGAACCTATCATGAAATCATACCGGTCTTGGAACCTATCATGAACCCATACATGCCCTGGAACCTATCTTGAACCCATACATGCCCTGTAACCTATCATGAACCCATACCTTCCCTAGAACCTGTCATGAAATCATATCGGTCTTGAAACCTATCATGAACCCATACATACCCTGGAACCTATCATGAATGCATACCTACCCTAGAACCTATCATGAGCCCATGCCGGTTTTGGGACCTATCATGAACCCATACTGGTCCTGGTTTCGATTATGAACCTATACCTGCCCTGGAACCTATCATGAAATCATACCGGTCCTGGAACCTATCATGAACCCATACAGGTCCTGGAACCTATCATGCACTTATACTGGACCTGACACTGATATTGAAGCCATACCGGATTTGGAACTGACACTAGTCCCATACCAGTCCTAGAACTATAGATAAATTTATTTTAGTCCTGGAACTGAAGGTAAACCTATAAAAGACCTGGAACTGATTCTGAACCCATACCGGTCCTGGAATTGATCATGAACCCATACAAATCCAGAAATAGCTCTCGATTACATTTATTTTCAGGAACAATACCTGGAACTGTTCCGGATTTGGACATTTGGACATTTCGACATTTGGACCGGTGCGGGTATGTCTGCGATACAATACCAGTCTCCTCGCATCGTCACTACCACAGGTGTGTATCTCTGTTGGCACCGTTCATACTTTGCGCCATTGTTCAGCGTGTTGTGCCCATGCTTTCGACAGGTGAGATAAAACACGTGGATCACCTGTAGAATTTCAAATAAACCGTTACACACCTTATCCAATTGCTTTTCATCACGATCCGAAGGTAAGGCATGCGTGTGGAGAATACTGTTTGCATGGAGATTTCACATTTTAAACTTTATTATGTTAGATGGATGGAGCAGCAACATGCTTACAGGAGATTTAGCTTTTGTTTGAGAAAATATAATTTAAGAAAAAATATCATTTTTAACTCTTCAGTATGCTTTGTGTCTATTACCGTTGAGGTTTAAGAAAAAACTGAAAAATGTCCAAACATTTAATATGATTGTTATTTCCCTAATGTTGGGTTCGAATGTGATCGGGGATGAAAATATTAATTAAAATTAATAAAAATCATCAAACAACAGTTGCTTTTCAGGTGCCTCACAAGAGACACACCTTTGTAGTTGAACTCATCTTTATTGGTAATTCACATCGTTCGTCATGGCACATCGGGTGTCTCAAAAACGGGCTCAATTCACATCTTACAATTATCTTACGATTCGTCCGCTTGGCGCTGCTTGCGCGCAATGGATTCGTCGTCGCTAGCCGCCTGCTGGTCGGCAGCGGCGCGGCGTACCGGGTGCGGCGAGAACAAACCGCTGCGCGCGTCTTCCCACTCCACCGCCGCCATGTCGTCCAGCTGGGGCATCACCGTCTCGCGCCCCGTGCGCCCGGATCGCCGCAGCTGCCCGCCTGCCGCCGTCGATGTGCCGATCGTACTATGCCGACGATGCCGGATCGCGCCCAAACCACTACCCGTCTGCCACGCCGGTGTCGGCGGGGACCCCATTGTCGCGCTACGGCCCGCGGCACCCATCGGCGGGGGCGCCATTGTCGCGCTGCGGCCCGTGGCACCCATCGGCGGGGGGTCGACGATCACCAAAATCGTGTCGGGCCGCGAGTTGGCCTCACTGTAGTAACGCTGGATCAAGCGCGACCTCACGTTGTCCTGCTGCATCACTACCGGGCGCCTAAAGGATGCTGATGCGTGCACCGGCCCTGCCCCGTTCTGCCCGTTCTGCCCTACCGTTCTGCGCGTCTGTGGGCGCGCCGGTGTGCGCGCCGGTTGCCCGCCGCCCATCGACAAATTCATCGGCTGCTGCTCCGGGGACGCCGGCAGCGGCGGAATGGGTGAGGCCGAAACCGCCGGCCCGTCCTCCGTTTCCATCGTCGAGATTGACATAGCCGGCCGGTCCAGCTCGTAAAAGCTCGGCGACGCCAAATCAAACTTATCGTTCGACGAATCCGAGCCGGTGGCGTCTGTGTGAATTTGTGTGGTTAGAAAATGGGCGGGAAAGTGGACCGGGCACCACCCGGGCAGGGAAATCATTGCGAGAAAACTCATCCAAATTGTCCGCTTTTTTGCCTACCTTTGTTGCTATGATCCATTGTTCGACCACCGAGATGTGCGACGCTATCAAAGAATTTTCTCCAACATCGCGACTAACACACACACGCACCAACACCAACTAGCTCTTGACAAAGCACGTCCGGGCTTGGTAAAACGCGTCCGCTCGACTCGAGAGGTTGTACAGAAAAGGAAACTCATCTCGTTCGTCGTCGCCAACGGCTCCCAGGTGCTGGTGGTGGTGTCGATGGTGTTGGTAGTAGTGATGGGCGTTTCGGAGCGCACCAACGGTTCCGGAGCCGTTGGTGCGGAGCCGGCTCCGGAGCTGTTGGTGCGGAGCCGGCTTCGCAGCCATTGGTGCGGTCCGGGAAAAAGTCGGAGCCGGCTCCGGAGCCGTTAGTCCGGAGCCGGCTCCGGAGCCGTTAGTCCGGAGCCGGCTCCGGAGCCGTTGGTGCGCTTGTTCCGCACTGTAACCCATTCGTTTTCATACGAAATAGATTGCATACTAGAACTTGTTTGCAATGATGGTTAGGAATTCTTATTTGGCGTCCATGTATTAGAGCAATCTTCACCCATATTATTTAATCCCACTTGCTTTTCTACTTGTATCATATTTACCTTACCACTACGCTCGCACTTGGCAGAGTTTAGCGTTAAGCGTCTCAACTAAATCGCATTTCAGTATCTCAAATTTAAGAGCAAATTCTTTCATGAGGGTTTCAAAGCCTGCATCTAGTATCGCTTTGCATTTACCCAAATCATTCATCCCTACATTCTTTTTGTCACACGCGTCACAACAGAAAACGATGTTAGTCGATTCATTGATCATACGCGCAGCCATTCTACTAACTTTCGTACAATCTGCGTGAAAGCCTTGGACGCAACCCACACACACCAACGGACAGTCACCGGCAAGTATGTGTCTTTTACGCACTCCATGACACGTACCTTACCTTACACTTAACAGCACAAGAATATCACACACATAGGCAAATAAATATAAAAATATCAGAACGCATCCGTAAGTGACGCTTCTTCGTTGACTCAAAAGCTACACACAACAAATTAAAACGTAAACAAATATTTATCCTTTTACCATCAAACTATATATTAATTACCACACCCATTCAGTTAGCGTCATAATAACAACAACTGATTGGATGCTTCTCGTCAAATTCACACTTAAAAACCCGATTCAACACGGAGCTACAGATGCACAGACACACTCTACATTTGTCAACTGTCAACTGACTTCTTGAACTCAGAAGAAGAAAAGCGTTCAAACCTCTTGTTGAGTGAAACCACAAAACGAGTAGATTCAGGTAACTGCTTCGAAACAGACTTATTATGGAACACCGATTGCCCAAACTTTCCCGACAGTTATCCTATGGCTGTTAGACGAATGGAAGCGTTAGAAAGAAGATTCGTTCAAAATTCGGCATTAGAAGAAAAAGTCAGACTACTGTCATTAAACGAAATTCATTCGTGTCGCTACCGTCAGGGCTGATGCAATGACATGAGATGTAAACAATGTAGTCTGAATGTCATTTGACATTTTTTGAACAACACAAATCGATACGATCGGAGGATTATGAAGTGTATCGTCGCTGAATATGGGGATTCTAGTGAAATAGCAAAAACTAGTGAAACGAAAGCCTTTGCACCGCACGCTCTGTTGTAGTTTGACATGAATACGGCCGTTTGCAATACGACACAGTTCACGATTCATACAGGTTGGCGAATGTCAAATGAATGTATCTTGAAAATGTCTTCATGTCAAATGACATTTTTTTACGGGAATGTCAAATGACAGAGAGAGATGGGAATGGGAAGCTTCAAATCGAATGAATGTTTACAATTTTATGTCGATGAACGTCACCGTTCGCAACACTGCTTGAAACCTATCATGAACCCATACATACCCTGGAACCTATCATGAATGCAAACCTACTCTAGAACCTATCATGAACCCATGCCGGTTTTGGTACCTATCATGAGCCCATACTGGTCCTGGTTTCGATTATGAACCTATACCTGCCCTAGAACCTATCATAAAATCATACCGGTCTTGAAACCTATCATGAACCCACACTGGTCCTGGAATCTATTATGAACCTATACCGATCTTCGAACCTATCACAAACCCATACAGGACCTGGAACCTATCATGAACCCATACATGCCCTGTAACCTATCATGAACTCATACCTTCCCTAGAACTTATCATGAATCCATACAAGTCCTGGAACCTATCATGAACCCATACCGATCCTTGAATCTATCATGAACCCATACATGTCCTAGAATCTATCATGTACCCATACAGGACCTGGAACCTATGATTAACCTATATCGGTCCTGGAACCTATCATCAACCCATACTGATCCTTGAATCGATTATGAACTCATACCTGCCCTGGAACCTATCATGAAATCATACCGGTCTTGGAACCTATCATGAACCCATACATGCCCTGGAACCTATCTTGAACCCATACATGCCCTGTAACCTATCATGAACCCATACCTTCCCTAGAACCTGTCATGAAATCATATCGGTCTTGAAACCTATCATGAACCCATACATACCCTGGAACCTATCATGAATGCATACCTACCCTAGAACCTATCATGAGCCCATGCCGGTTTTGGGACCTATCATGAACCCATACTGGTCCTGGTTTCGATTATGAACCTATACCTGCCCTGGAACCTATCATGAAATCATACCGGTCCTGGAACCTATCATGAACCCATACAGGTCCTGGAACCTATCATGCACTTATACTGGACCTGACACTGATATTGAAGCCATACCGGATTTGGAACTGACACTAGTCCCATACCAGTCCTAGAACTATAGATAAATTTATTTTAGTCCTGGAACTGAAGGTAAACCTATAAAAGACCTGGAACTGATTCTGAACCCATACCGGTCCTGGAATTGATCATGAACCCATACAAATCCAGAAATAGCTCTCGATTACATTTATTTTCAGGAACAATACCTGGAACTGTTCCGGATTTGGACATTTGGACATTTCGACATTTGGACCGGTGCGGGTATGTCTGCGATACAATACCAGTCTCCTCGCATCGTCACTACCACAGGTGTGTATCTCTGTTGGCACCGTTCATACTTTGCGCCATTGTTCAGCGTGTTGTGCCCATGCTTTCGACAGGTGAGATAAAACACGTGGATCACCTGTAGAATTTCAAATAAACCGTTACACACCTTATCCAATTGCTTTTCATCACGATCCGAAGGTAAGGCATGCGTGTGGAGAATACTGTTTGCATGGAGATTTCACATTTTAAACTTTATTATGTTAGATGGATGGAGCAGCAACATGCTTACAGGAGATTTAGCTTTTGTTTGAGAAAATATAATTTAAGAAAAAATATCATTTTTAACTCTTCAGTATGCTTTGTGTCTATTACCGTTGAGGTTTAAGAAAAAACTGAAAAATGTCCAAATATTTAATATGATTGTTATTTCCCTAATGTTGGGTTCGAATGTGATCGGGGATGAAAATATTAATTAAAATTAATAAAAATCATCAAACAACAGTTGCTTTTCAGGTGCCTCACAAGAGACACACCTTTGTAGTTGAACTCATCTTTATTGGTAATTCACATCGTTCGTCATGGCACATCGGGTGTCTCAAAAACGGGCTCAATTCGCATCTTACAATTATCTTACGATTCGTCCGCTTGGCGCTGCTTGCGCGCAATGGATTCGTCGTCGCTAGCCGCCTGCTGGTCGGCAGCGGCGCGGCGTACCGGGTGCGGCGAGAACAAACCGCTGCGCGCGTCTTCCCACTCCACCGCCGCCATGTCGTCCAGCTGGGGCATCACCGTCTCGCGCTCCGTGCGCCCGGATCGCCGCAGCTGCCCGCCTGCCGCCGTCGATGTGCCGATCGTACTATGCCGACGATGCCGGATCGCGCCCAAACCACTACCCGTCTGCCACGCCGGTGTCGGCGGGGACCCCATTGTCGCGCTACGGCCCGCGGCACCCATCGGCGGGGGCGCCATTGTCGCGCTGCGGCCCGTGGCACCCATCGGCGGGGGGTCGACGATCACCAAAATCGTGTCGGGCCGCGAGTTGGCCTCACTGTAGTAACGCTGGATCAAGCGCGACCTCACGTTGTCCTGCTGCATCACTACCGGGCGCCTAAAGGATGCTGATGCGTGCACCGGCCCTGCCCCGTTCTGCCCGTTCTGCCCTACCGTTCTGCGCGTCTGTGGGCGCGCCGGTGTGCGCGCCGGTTGCCCGCCGCCCATCGACAAATTCATCGGCTGCTGCTCCGGGGACGCCGGCAGCGGCGGAATGGGTGAGGCCGAAACCGCCGCCCCGTCCTCCGTTTCCATCGTCGAGATTGACATAGCCGGCCGGTCCAGCTCGTAAAAGCTCGGCGACGCCAAATCAAACTTATCGTTCGACGAATCCGAGCCGGTGGCGTCTGTGTGAATTTGTGTGGTTAGAAAATGGGCGGGAAAGTGGACCGGGCACCACCCGGGCAGGGAAATCATTGCGAGAAAACTCATCCAAATTGTCCGCTTTTTTGCCTACCTTAGTTGCTATGATCCATTGTTCGACCACCGAGATGTGCGACGCTATCAAAGAATTTTCTCCAACATCGCGACTAACACACACACACGCACCAACACCAACTAGCTCTTGACAAAGCACGTCCGGGCTTGGTAAAACGCGTCCGCTCGACTCGAGAGGTTGTACAGAAAAGGAAGCTCATCTCGTTCGTCGTCGCCAACGGCTCCCAGGTGCTGGTGGTGGTGTCGATGGTGTTGGTAGTAGTGATGGGCGTTTCGGAGCGCACCAACGGTTCCGGAGCCGTTGGTGCGGAGCCGGCTTCGCAGCCATTGGTGCGGTCCGGGAAAAAGTCGGAGCCGTTGGTGCGCTTGTTCCGCACTGTAACCCATTCGTTTTCATACGAAATAGATTGCATACTAGAACTTGTTTGCAATGATGGTTAGGAATTCTTATTTGGCGTCCATGTATTAGAGCAATCTTCACCCATATTATTTAATCCCACTTGCTTTTCTACTTGTATCATATTTACCTTACCACTACGCTCGCACTTGGCAGAGTTTAGCGTTAAGCGTCTCAACTAAATCGCATTTCAGTATCTCAAATTTAAGAGCAAATTCTTTCATGAGGGTTTCAAAGCCTGCATCTAGTATCGCTTTGCATTTACCCAAATCATTCATCCCTACATTCTTTTTGTCACACGCGTCACAACAGAAAACGATGTTAGTCGATTCATTGATCATACGCGCAGCCATTCTACTAACTTTCGTACAATCTGCGTGAAAGCCTTGGACGCAACCCACACACACCAACGGACAGTCACCGGCAAGTATGTGTCTTTTACGCACTCCATGACACGTACCTTACCTTACACTTAACAGCACAAGAATATCACACACATAGGCAAATAAATATAAAAATATCAGAACGCATCCGTAAGTGACGCTTCTTCGTTGACTCAAAAGCTACACACAACAAATTAAAACGTAAACAAATATTTATCCTTTTACCATCAAACTATATATTAATTACCACACCCATTCAGTTAGCGTCATAATAACAACAACTGATTGGATGCTTCTCGTCAAATTCACACTTAAAAACCCGATTCAACACGGAGCTACAGATGCACAGACACACTCTACATTTGTCAACTGTCAACTGACTTCTTGAACTCAGAAGAAGAAAAGCGTTCAAACCTCTTGTTGAGTGAAACCACAAAACGAGTAGATTCAGGTAACTGCTTCGAAACAGACTTATTATGGAACACCGATTGCCCAAACTTTCCCGACAGTTATCCTATGGCTGTTAGACGAATGGAAGCGTTAGAAAGAAGATTCGTTCAAAATTCGGCATTAGAAGAAAAAGTCAGACTACTGTCATTAAACGAAATTCATTCGTGTCGCTACCGTCAGGGCTGATGCAATGACATAAAATGTAAACAATGTAGTCTGAATGTCATTTGACATTTTTTGAACAACACAAATCGATACGATCGGAGGATTATGAAGTGTATCGTCGCTGAATATGGGGATTCTAGTGAAATAGCAAAAACTAGTGAAACGAAAGCCTTTGCACCGCACGCTCTGTTGTAGTTTGACATGAATACGGCCGTTTGCAATACGACACAGTTCACGATTCATACAGGTTGGCGAATGTCAAATGAATGTATCTTGAAAATGTCTTCATGTCAAATGACATTTTTTTACGGGAATGTCAAATGACAGAGAGAGATGGGAATGGGAAGCTTCAAATCGAATGAATGTTTACAATTTTATGTCGATGAACGTCACCGTTCGCAACACTGCTTGAAACCTATCATGAACCCATACATACCCTGGAACCTATCATGAATGCAAACCTACTCTAGAACCTATCATGAACCCATGCCGGTTTTGGTACCTATCATGAGCCCATACTGGTCCTGGTTTCGATTATGAACCTATACCTGCCCTAGAACCTATCATAAAATCATACCGGTCTTGAAACCTATCATGAACCCACACTGGTCCTGGAATCTATTATGAACCTATACCGATCTTCGAACCTATCACAAACCCATACAGGACCTGGAACCTATCATGAACCCATACATGCCCTGTAACCTATCATGAACTCATACCTTCCCTAGAACTTATCATGAATCCATACAAGTCCTGGAACCTATCATGAACCCATACCGATCCTTGAATCTATCATGAACCCATACATGTCCTAGAATCTATCATGTACCCATACAGGACCTGGAACCTATGATTAACCTATATCGGTCCTGGAACCTATCATCAATCCATACTGATCCTTGAATCGATTATGAACTCATACCTGCCCTGGAACCTATCATGAAATCATACCGGTCTTGGAACCTATCATGAACCCATACATGCCCTGGAACCTATCTTGAACCCATACATGCCCTGTAACCTATCATGAACCCATACCTTCCCTAGAACCTATCATGAAATCATATCGGTCTTGAAACCTATCATGAACCCATACATACCCTGGAACCTATCATGAATGCATACCTACCCTAGAACCTATCATGAGCCCATGCCGGTTTTGGGACCTATCATGAACCCATACTGGTCCTGGTTTCGATTATGAACCTATACCTGCCCTGGAACCTATCATGAAATCATACCGGTCCTGGAACCTATCATGAACCCATACAGGTCCTGGAACCTATCATGCACTTATACTGGACCTGACACTGATATTGAAGCCATACCGGATTTGGAACTGACACTAGTCCCATACCAGTCCTAGAACTATAGATAAATTTATTTTAGTCCTGGAACTGAAGGTAAACCTATAAAAGACCTGGAACTGATTCTGAACCCATACCGGTCCTGGAATTGATCATGAACCCATACAAATCCAGAAATAGCTCTCGATTACATTTATTTTCAGGAACAATACCTGGAACTGTTCCGGATTTGGACATTTGGACATTTCGACATTTGGACCGGTGCGGGTATGTCTGCGATACAATACCAGTCTCCTCGCATCGTCACTACCACAGGTGTGTATCTCTGTTGGCACCGTTCATACTTTGCGCCATTGTTCAGCGTGTTGTGCCCATGCTTTCGACAGGTGAGATAAAACACGTGGATCACCTGTAGAATTTCAAATAAACCGTTACACACCTTATCCAATTGCTTTTCATCACGATCCGAAGGTAAGGCATGCGTGTGGAGAATACTGTTTGCATGGAGATTTCACATTTTAAACTTTATTATGTTAGATGGATGGAGCAGCAACATGCTTACAGGAGATTTAGCTTTTGTTTGAGAAAATATAATTTAAGAAAAAATATCATTTTTAACTCTTCAGTATGCTTTGTGTCTATTACCGTTGAGGTTTAAGAAAAAACTGAAAAATGTCCAAATATTTAATATGATTGTTATTTCCCTAATGTTGGGTTCGAATGTGATCGGGGATGAAAATATTAATTAAAATTAATAAAAATCATCAAACAACAGTTGCTTTTCAGGTGCCTCACAAGAGACACACCTTTGTAGTTGAACTCATCTTTATTGGTAATTCACATCGTTCGTCATGGCACATCGGGTGTCTCAAAAACGGGCTCAATTCGCATCTTACAATTATCTTACGATTCGTCCGCTTGGCGCTGCTTGCGCGCAATGGATTCGTCGTCGCTAGCCGCCTGCTGGTCGGCAGCGGCGCGGCGTACCGGGTGCGGCGAGAACAAACCGCTGCGCGCGTCTTCCCACTCCACCGCCGCCATGTCGTCCAGCTGGAGCATCACCATCTCGCGCCCCGTGCGCCCGGACCGCCGCAGCTTCCCGCCTGCCGCCGTCGATGTGCCGATCGAACTATGCCGACGATGCCGGATCGCGCCCAAACCACTACCCGTCTGCCACGCCGGTGTCGGCGGGGACCCCATTGTCGCGCTACGGCCCGCGGCACCCATCGGCGGGGCGCCATTGTCGCGCTGCGGCCCGTGGCACCCATCGGCGGGGGGTCGACGATCACCAAAATCGTGTCGGGCCGCGAGTTGGCCTCACTGTAGTAACGCTGGATCAAGCGCGACCTCACGTTGTCCTGCTGCATCACTACCGGGCGCCTAAAGGATGCTGATGCGTGCACCGGCCCTGCCCCGTTCTGCCCGTTCTGCCCTACCGTTCTGCGCGTCTGTGGGCGCGCCGGTGTGCGCGCCGGTTGCCCGCCGCCCATCGACAAATTCATCGGCTGCTGCTCCGGGGACGCCGGCAGCGGCGGAATGGGTGAGGCCGAAACCGCCGGCCCGTCCTCCGTTTCCATCGTCGAGATTGACATAGCCGGCCGGTCCAGCTCGTAAAAGCTCGGCGACGCCAAATCAAACTTATCGTTCGACGAATCCGAGCCGGTGGCGTCTGTGTGAATTTGTGTGGTTAGAAAATGGGCGGGAAAGTGGACCGGGCACCACCCGGGCAGGGAAATCATTGCGAGAAAACTCATCCAAATTGTCCGCTTTTTTGCCTACCTTTGTTGCTATGATCCATTGTTCGACCACCGAGATGTGCGACGCTATCAAAGAATTTTCTCCAACATCGCGACTAACACACACACGCACCAACACCAACTAGCTCTTGACAAAGCACGTCCGGGCTTGGTAAAACGCGTCCGCTCGACTCGAGAGGTTGTACAGAAAAGGGAGCTCATCTCGTTCGTCGTCGCCAACGGCTCCCAGGTGCTGGTGGTGGTGTCGATGGTGTTGGTAGTAGTGATGGGCGTTTCGGAGTGCACCAACGGTTCCGGAGCCGTTGGTGCGGAGCCGGCTTCGCAGCCATTGGTGCGGTCCGGGAAAAAGTCGGAGCCGGCTCCGGAGCCGTTAGTCCGGAGCCGGCTCCGGAGCCGTTAGTCCGGAGCCGGCTCCGGAGCCGTTGGTGCGCTTGTTCCGCACTGTAACCCATTCGTTTTCATACGAAATAGATTGCATACTAGAACTTGTTTGCAATGATGGTTAGGAATTCTTATTTGGCGTCCATGTATTAGAGCAATCTTCACCCATATTATTTAATCCCACTTGCTTTTCTACTTGTATCATATTTACCTTACCACTACGCTCGCACTTGGCAGAGTTTAGCGTTAAGCGTCTCAACTAAATCGCATTTCAGTATCTCAAATTTAAGAGCAAATTCTTTCATGAGGGTTTCAAAGCCTGCATCTAGTATCGCTTTGCATTTACCCAAATCATTCATCCCTACATTCTTTTTGTCACACGCGTCACAACAGAAAACGATGTTAGTCGATTTATTGATCATACGCGCAGCCATTCTACTAACTTTCGTACAATCTGCGTGAAAGCCTTGGACGCAACCCACACACACCAACGGACAGTCACCGGCAAGTATGTGTCTTTTACGCACTCCATGACACGTACCTTACCTTACACTTAACAGCACAAGAATATCACACACATAGGCAAATAAATATAAAAATATCAGAACGCATCCGTAAGTGACGCTTCTTCGTTGACTCAAAAGCTACACACAACAAATTAAAACGTAAACAAATATTTATCCTTTTACCATCAAACTATATATTAATTACCACACCCATTCAGTTAGCGTCATAATAACAACAACTGATTGGATGCTTCTCGTCAAATTCACACTTAAAAACCCGATTCAACACGGAGCTACAGATGCACAGACACACTCTACATTTGTCAACTGTCAACTGACTTCTTGAACTCAGAAGAAGAAAAGCGTTCAAACCTCTTGTTGAGTGAAACCACAAAACGAGTAGATTCAGGTAACTGCTTCGAAACAGACTTATTATGGAACACCGATTGCCCAAACTTTCCCGACAGTTATCCTATGGCTGTTAGACGAATGGAAGCGTTAGAAAGAAGATTCGTTCAAAATTCGGCATTAGAAGAAAAAGTCAGACTACTGTCATTAAACGAAATTCATTCGTGTCGCTACCGTCAGGGCTGATGCAATGACATGAAATGTAAACAATGTAGTCTGAATGTCATTTGACATTTTTTGAACAACACAAATCGATACGATCGGAGGATTATGAAGTGTATCGTCGCTGAATATGGGGATTCTAGTGAAATAGCAAAAACTAGTGAAACGAAAGCCTTTGCACCGCACGCTCTGTTGTAGTTTGACATGAATACGGCCGTTTGCAATACGACACAGTTCACGATTCATACAGGTTGGCGAATGTCAAATGAATGTATCTTGAAAATGTCTTCATGTCAAATGACATTTTTTTACGGGAATGTCAAATGACAGAGAGAGATGGGAATGGGAAGCTTCAAATCGAATGAATGTTTACAATTTTATGTCGATGAACGTCACCGTTCGTAACACTGCTTGAAACCTATCATGAACCCATACATACCCTGGAACCTATTTTATTTTGTACGTCTTCTTTGTGACAATATGGATAGCGATATGATTTTGTATAGACTGGTATGTCATCTTTTGTATTAATGTGATGCTTGATAGCATTGGTAAATGTTAATTTATCACCCTCCACAAAAAAAATATCTTTGTAATCTGATAGCAGTTTTTCAAGCTTCTTTATCTCCTCTGAATTCAAATGATCATTTTTAATGTTGTCAAGAAAGTTATCGAGATTATTTTTGGACAAATTAGAAATAAATGTTGATTCAGATGGAATCTCGAAATTATTAATTTCAAAATCCATCAGTTTTGGGATCTCTATAGCCATTTTTGACGCATTGCAATTGAAAATAGCAACATTAGCGACATGATTTCTTGAACTGTATACTCCAGGCAAAATAAAAACATTAGAAAAAAGTTCAAGTTCCTTCTCCAAATAAAAATCACCAGTTTCGTACGGGGTCTGTACAGGAGTAATTTTATATTCATATTTTTCGAAATTCGTAATTTCGTTTTCACAATTTTTTTTATGTAAAGGAATAATAGTTTGGCCTATTTTTAAAGTGTTATTTGCCGTTATGATACTTGCATCTAGTTTTTTCAAAGATTCATAACCTAACAGACCATCGAAGAACGGATGAAAATCAAACACATAGAACCTGCATTTTTCCGAACAAGGGTTTCCAGGAAAATGATCGAAATCCACAAATCTATCCACTTTGAACAGCCTATGTACACTGTGTACAGCCAATGGTTTTGTAAAGCGACAATTTTCAATTTTAACTAAACTTTTACGTATCTAATTTTTGTTTGCTCCGGTATCTATGAGAAAGTTTAATAGTTTCCCACTGCTGGTGCGAATTGTAACAAATGGTATACTGTTAGCTATGTTTGGTCTTTTTGCTGTTGAGCCATGTGAAAATTTAAATCATCATTAACTTCATCTGATTCATTCTGATGGACATTAGTTAATTCTTCGACATGAAAACGTGGTTGGCCTGTTGGCTTAAAATAACTTGTTTGCCTATTTCCTTGGATTTCATTTGATCGCCGATTCGATCGACTATTGTTTGACTGTCGCGTGGATGGGTCAACATCCATTGCTTCATTAGTATCACTTCGATTATAATGTGCAGAATGATTCGTTCTTACCGAAGGTTTATCTGTCGACTGATTCCTTTGTTTTTCTCTAACGTGTACTTCTGTTAATTCTCTTGCTGCCTTAAATGCATCTTCTAGTGACTCAGGTTTACTTGTTCTAATCAGTCTAGGCAAATCATAATTTAAACCATCGATAAACGCGTTCGTTATAGTGATCGTCATCACACGCATAATTGCACACTCATGCCCCGCATTGATTTGGTCCTGATAAATATTTGTGTTAAGCTCATAATAAAGTTCCTCACACACACTGATATAATTTTTAAGCGATAGACTATTTTGCTTTAGAACCAAAATATCTGACACAATATTGGATAAAATCCTTTTCGAAGAGAAATGTTTATTTAGGATTTGTTTCATTGTAGTCCAATTAAGTGGACAGTTCTTCGTCAGTAATGCTTTGTTTGCCTTGCCAACTACTCTATTTCGCACGTGTCCCAACCACATTTGATACACCGCACTTCCTTCTGACTCTTGACAAAGGATCAATGTCCTCTCCACTGTGTCGATCCATGTGGTTAACGTATTTTTATCGCCCGTAAATTCCGGTAGATACTTTAATGTGTCGGGAAGCTGGGTGTATTTCACCGCCGCGTCAACCTGTTCTACTATTTGTCTTTCCGCTAACCTCCTAGCTAGATCGTTTATCTGCGCTTGCAAATTTTCGACGGTCTTCTCCATAATTCGCTCGGTATCGCAAACCTATACTCACAATTGTATTGTTAATGCCAGGTCACGTCTATCGAGCAGCACAAATCCGCTGGTATTCCGCCAGAGATGGGTAAACCGGTTGCTCGGGTTCGCCTTTCGAAGTCCAATACTCTCCGAAAATAATCGTTAATTGTTCACCAGTTGAACCGCCTTGGATGTACTGGATAAGCAACGTTGATTAGGGTTTCGTTTTTTTTTTGTCGTTCGAAAGCTTCGGCTGTGCCAGTTATCGTTTGTTACTCCCCGTTCTTTATTAACGTCCTTCCTTGTCGACGGTTGTAATAAAAAGGGACCGGATTGATGTGCTCAACTGACAGCGGAAACTAGCTGCTGTCAGAGAATTCCCAGTGCAAATGCTTAAGCAATAGTTCAACACAACCTTATTTGAATAAAGTTATACTAGCTATAACTTATATATATATATATATATATATATATATATATATATATATATATATATATATATATATATATATATATATATATATATATATATATATATATATATATATATATAGATATATATATATATATATATATATATATATATATATATATATATATATATATATATATATATATATATATATATATATATTCTTCTAGACCAATTATTCAGTCTGGCAATACATCATCCATTTCTCACATCTTTCCTTTTGGTTTGGAAACGCAAAGAAAGATTGACCCATATTATTTGGACTATTTTTCGCACTATATATCGTTAATTTTCAGTCAACTGTGCCCGAGTTACGAAGTTTGTGTTTCACCAAAAGTGTGAAAGTTTCACCACAAATTCACCTCAAAACCTCCTGATTTCAGCAAAACAAGAGGTTTGCTGTTATTTTGAATGCATCAAGGTGAACATAAACCAAGGTACGTTTTTACCAAGGATAGTATAGTTTCACACATTCGAAATTGTTTTCGAATGTCATTTTCGATTCGAAGATTCCATAAAAAAGGCCGCGCTTTTATGTACGCGCTTTGTCAATATGGATATGTGTGTGTGTTACTGTGCGCACCCGGCTTGGCTGGCTTGCCATCTTTATTCACTTTTGTGAGTGCTGTGATTTGTAGGCGGATCTTCTCGCATCCCATCTGCCATGCTGTGATTTTGCTTGCTTGATTGCTGTATTTGGAGAAAAGACAGAGAAGACTGTAAGTAGAAATTTGAAGTATTAACCTTACCGGTGTTGCGCTGTTCCCGTGGTCACTGTTGTCGGCTACTGGGTGGCACACATCTTCCTACGCTATCAGTGAACAAAATAATGTTACACGTTTCTTTTAGATATGGATTCTAAAACCATCGAACCACATCATGTGCCAGTTGCATCATCCAATGTCATTTCGCGAAGTGACAAAATAATGCCATCAAAATCGCTTTCCTTCTCCTGTTCCAGATCTGGCACACTAACTACATCCCGACTTCCTGTGCTTGTAATCAGCGAAACCAGCCCTTTAGTACAAAATGCATGTGTACCCCGTCCGTTAGACAATTTTTTAAAGGCACCCCATAAGCCCCTTCCGGTCCTTCCCACAGTCTACCGACCAATTGTGGAACCCTTGAATTTGCCTCAATCTTCTGGATCGATTTCTAATACCAGTGATTTGTCGAAATCCCGTCTTCCCGTACTTCCATCTGTACAAATAGAAACACCTAAAACGAATATGCCTTCATCTACTATTCCCTTTTCCGTGGAAGCTTTGACGGAGATTATGATAGAAATGTCCATCATATGATCATATGATAGAAATGTACTTCACTTATTGAGAGTTGTAGGAGGTAACGATTATCTTGAGGCTACGGATACATTAGTAAAAAAGTTTCTTATGAAGAAACTAGGGAATTGACGTTGACTGCAAGCGAAGCAAAAAAACGAAAAACCGAAGAATTGCTGTGATTTTGTTTTATTGTTAAAGGATGACAAAGATGAATTTCTTAAAAGATGTGATGGTTTGTTAACTAGTTATGTAAGTAATAAGAGCTATATAATTGAATAACAAATGAACTTTTACAACAAACGTTTACTTCGTTCTAATGAAACCATGATCTTTCATACCAATTGGCGCATATTTTATTAAAGAAAATCACCCAACTGCCAGGTTCCATCTAGCTCCAATTATAGAAAACCCCTTTCTTTCAATTGTTAAAATCTAGTAGCAATAAGTTTAATGAAAAAACCGAACTGCTAGTATGTATATGGTTGACATGTTGTAATCATCGTTTATTATATTATCGTACTTTATATTAACAGTTTTAAAAGCCCCCTTCCCTATTAGTTTATAAAAATTGCAGAATTAATGTAACAAATTCTGCAATAAATATAATCCAGCTAGCACCACGTGGAGGTTGGGATAGGAGTTCAAAGATGCATAAAAGCGTCAAAGCATTTGCTAGCCAGCTAAAAAAGAAAAAAAAAAGGAAATTTGTCAAAGCATTGCTGCCTTGCATGGAACAATTAAAACGTCTTAATCTATCTTTATGAAACCCTATCTAACCTATTCAGCTAAAGTATGTAGTAATGGACTGAAATGATACCCTATTCCTTCATCTAATGAAATTGCTACAAGCTTACACATCACACTATCTATAGGAACCCTACCTAATTCTTTTGATAAATCTGCTATTTCACCTTCGTAATTAAATATGATATCTGAACTACACGGAGTACTAAAGCTGACTTTCTTCTTCTTTAACAAATGTCCTATTATGTAAACCTTTCCAGATTCTTCTAATGCTGCACTATACCTGATGATCTCCCTATCCTTCGTCAAAAACCATCCATTCCTATTACCTTTCCTTAGCATTAAACCTTCCTTAACGAATAAAATTACTTCCTCTCCTCTGAATTTGAAAATGGGATACTGTTTTTCCTCCTTTCTAACTGCTACTTGTGTTTCCCTAAGCTCAGCAAGCCTGCAAACTATTTGATTTAATATTCTCGGTCCTGGTCTAGCTAGCCTTTTCATAAACTGCAGCGTATTCTCACAATCATATGTTGAAATTTCTGGAAGGGGACCTAAATTTTGAACGTCTTTTGTGACGTGTAAAAGGTTATGGACATTACTAGTTAAATTATATTTGGTGTATATTGAGCTGTAGTCTAAAACAAATTTTTCTAATAATTGACCAGCGTATGTCCAATATTGTTTGAAGAAAGAATGCGAAAGGAAAGTATGAGCTACATAAATAAGTTTAAAATGATCGTACGCTGAATCGTGGATTCTTCCTAAGAACAAAGGGATACTTATATGATTTAAAAAAGACCGGAAATCTGTCCCCTTCCAATAATCCACATATTTTAAAGACCTAACACCTCGATGTATCTCTGCTGGCAATTCTATTCTAGCTAAAATCTTGTTTATCTCTTCCTGCTCTGCTGCTGACCATGCTGAAAACCCTTTATAATCTCCTTTATAACCTTTAAGCAATTTCTTCAATGCCCCTAGATGAAACAAGTGTAAATCGTCTGCAATTGACATCTGAACTACTATATTAAATTCTTTTAAGTCTAATAACGGAGTATGGTGCTTCTGGTGTCTTATTGGGTAGTTTCCATCGCGAAAATCATCGTCGATCCTCTCCTCAGCAACGCCTTCAAATATCATCTTCCGTGCGCTCTTGTCAAATTTTCCTACGATTTTGCACTTTATGCAACCGCAAGCGCCGTTGAAGTATGTTACACCTGGAAAAAAGATACATAAATATTGTTAACTTATTCAGCTCTGTATTATTCTCCATTGCTTACCTTTGATGAATGCTCGTGCTGGAGAATCTGCCAGGAAAGCTTTAAGGGTGATTTTTATTTTTTTGTTGTTGATAACAATTCCGTCATCGTGTAGGCGATTCAATTCATCAACGAGTGGGCGCAAGTAGTCCTCGACATTTTCCGGTTTGGATAAGCCACAAAACACGCCAACCACCAATATGGGAGCTTCTGGGACGTTTACAAGCTTCACCAATATGGGCCATAGCTGTTTTGGCCCGCTCTTAAATAACGGTAGCCCATCTACGAATATGTTTATTAATATTTCGTTGACCGAAGGAGTCGGCTTCCTAATATGAAACACAGTATCTGCCTATGCATTAGTTCTGATGTTACCTATGCATTAGTTATACCATTACATGGTACATGTTATCAAGCTAAGCACAATCTGTCTTACCGAAAACAACTTTGCATACATTTCGCAATGCCATGATACCACATTTCACCGCCAGCTACCGCGTGTATTTCCTTGCCCACAGCAACCGGTGTCTTAAGGAGCGTTCTAGAATCTAGAGGAAGAGGAATGTCCGTTGTTTCGCGAACCAAGCGAAGAAGATCATTCAATACTAAATGAGGTATCTTATGAGATAAAGCCCAAACTCTCAACCGCTTGGCCATCGGATGTTGAGCTGAACTATTATTTTCCTCATTCAGTAGATGATCTTCTTCATCTTTATCATCCTCTTCGCTCTCGTTCTCGATGTATTCGATTATTTCATCCTCATCTTCATCATCGGATAAAATGAATACATCCTCCTCCTCCGACTACGGGAAATCCATCAGGCACTCCTCAGCAACGCCATCAACCACAGCTTCCGGACCTGAAACTAAAAGACTTTATTACTAATTACGTCCATAAAAGCGTACATAAATTAGTGCATTTGTGATTTGTGCGTTCAGCAAAACACTTATGAGTTTGCGGTCTGACGCAAAACTTAAAAACGGTCAGAAATGTTTTGAAAAAACTCGCACGGTCACTGGCCCAGAGCGTGCATCAAAATGCACAAAAAGCAGCGGCGGGTCAAGCCTCTCCGAGGCCCTAGGCGTTATGGTAGACGGGGCCCCTTCACCAAATCCATCGACGGGGGGGGGGGGGGGGGGGGGGGTTGGTTTGGTTCGATAGTCGATAAATGATGGATGGGCTTAGTCCTATCCTGATAATCCGAACAAATCTGACCTGCCATGATCGGAGTTGGTTTTATCTATACTCAAAAGAAGTTAAAGGTCGGAAAGTTATCGTTTTCGCTAAGTTAGTTACATTTGTCTTTTATTGACAAGAACGATGGTTCTAAACGATATTTTCTTTCCTACTTTACAGTTTCCAGCTCGTGTTTCATAATACGGACGATTAAAAATTTAAAATCTTTTAAGATTTAAAATCGTCATCGTGAGCATAACATGAAAACAATATTTTGCTTTTACGTTGGTGTTTACCTTTACAATGAATACTGAATGTCTTGCTTCGAATTACGGCCACTTCATTTTCAATCGGTCAGAGCGATAACTTCTTGCACGCGGGTAAAATAATATTTTCATTCGAAAGTAACTGGAAATACCTTGTATTGCAGTATTTTTGTCTCAAGTAATCCACGGACCACAGGTTGGAGACCACTGCTTTAGATCAGCTGCTTTCTAAATGATCGAGCGGTGAGGGCCAGGAGAATGCATTTTTTTACACATATTTTACAGTTAATACCCAAATAACTGGTTTATGATATTAAACAATGCGATTGGTTATTGGTTTTCTTAAATTATTATATCATCCAAGCAAGTTTCGCGCTTGAGCCGGTCTCGTAGTACAGTCGTCAACTCGTACGACTTAACAACATGCCCGTCATGGGTTCGATCCCCAAATAGACCGTGCCGCCATACGTAGGATTGACTATCCTGCTATGGGGGGAAATCAATTAGTCACTGAAAGCCAAAGCCCAATAGTGGTACAGGCAGGCCTTGACCGACAACGGTTGTTGAGCCAAAGAAGAAGAAATAACTAAAATTGATTGTAAAGATTCTTCAATTAAGAGTCTGCAGCATACTGTGCAAAAGTCATAAAAAGTTCAAAACAATTAAGCAAAATCGCAATATCGCTTCTGAATGTACCCTTCCTTCCATGTTGCAAAATGTTTTCAGGATATATCTGAAGACAGTGGCGGATTTAGGGTATCGGGGGCCCTAAGCGGTAAAAGAAGTTGAGGCCCCCTGTTGGTATCGAGCGAGGGGGAGGGGATATTGTATTTGGCTTTGTTTCAAATTCACCGTAATGGTTTACTGGCGAGGGGGGAGGGGGGTATGATCCCTCGACAGAAAGTTTAATTATTTATTAATTAATAATTTAATTTATTTATTTATTTAGGTATTCAACACCTGATCCCTAACTTATTCCCCTAACATCTGTCTTAATCCGGTGTCGTCAAAATTGGAAATTAATAAAATATTCTCTTCAAATGTGTTGGTCCTTAAATTTAAATCAAAGTGATAAAACCATGTATTGTATTGCTTTGCCATAACTAGTGACGGTTCGTTGTATCCATGTAAGGTATGCCTGCTCTCACCAACAAGCAAGTTATGAGAGCGAAGAGGTCTCAAAGGCACGTAGATGTTGCTCTTCTCGAAGAAACGACGTCTAATTCGTTTTTAGACGAATATTTTAGCAATACATACACATTTGTTTACCTTAAAACGGTGTTCTAGCGTCTATAGGCCAAGCAGAAGGCAACGCGAGCGATAACTTGGCATAGCTTTAAGTCCTCTAAATTGGTCGCATTATAATGCATTATAATTATAAAGCAAGTCTTGTAAACTTTCGTTGTATTGCCTCTATTGTGTAGAACATCGTAGTGCAATTTGGGAACCAAAGTACTGAGAAGTACATCACCCAGCAGCACACAAGACAAGTAAACAACGACGTAAGACTTAAGACATAACTACATTATCGGAATTGTTGAAAGATAAATCCAAGCATCTTGTATGCCTTTTTAACAGTGTTGTCAACGTGTAATTGAAAATTTAAACAAGTGTACAGTGTACCACCTAGATCACAAAGTTCCTGATGACGATCTAACACACTGCCTAATAACGAATAATTATACTTGATCGTTTTTCAAGCCTATGAAACGATACAATAAAAAAAAATCTAGATCATTTTTAGACACCAAGTACCAAACACCAAGTATCACTCTCTTCGTCCATTAGGCCCCTATTGGGCACAGAAGTTCTCGATGAGACCACTGTACACACTGTTGTATGGGCTGGAACTACCATCCACGGGGCCCCTAAATTGACGGGGCCCCCCGCGGCCGCTCAGTCCGCGTACCGTTAAATCCGCCACTGTCTGAAGATGGTACAAAAACCTTAACAGCTGAAAAATTATCGAGACAAACGTACAATCGTTCAGTACTATTATGAGGCCACGGACAAGTAAGGCCAGGTCAGACCAATTGATAGTGCATTTCTTTAAAAAAAAGCTCCAAGAAAATCGTTGCATCCTTAAAAAGCAATAGTGTGTAACCATTGTTCTTGTAAAATCAACAGCCAGGTTTTTATGGAATTATTCGTTTCTATTTTCTAATTTCTCCTCAAATTTGACCATATTGATTGGTCCGACAATCCATGTTATGGTGATCAAATTTGGAATAGTTCAACGATATGAATTGTCATATGAAAATATGTTCAGTTAATTTGTAATGAATAGGATCTTCCTATCTTTCAAAATCGCGCAAATATTTTCTCGGGCCTGACTGCATATTGTGGCGGGCCGGACTTTGCCGACCGCTGCCGTCAAATTTTACGCGATCATTCATATCGATATTTCCTTTCCGTCGACCCTTTCAAATTTGACTCAAACCCTTCAACAGCTTGCTTTTCCACCATCACTTCGTACAGTCCCCAAAAGATAGCAGGGGCACGAGTTCTTAGTTTTTGCGTGATAACATAAACACAGGCCAAATTAAAAAGCGCACACATCGACATCGGAATCGATTCTTGAATGAAACCTCAACAGATAAAAAGAGCGTGCTTGGTGTCAGCCAATTTTTCTTGTTAATTTCTACGGCTACGAACCGTTGTATTGAGATCGGTTTCGGAGCCATTTAATGTCGTATGTGCAAGTAGTTTGCGTTAGGCATCTCTTGTAACGGATTTCGCTTTACCCAACTCGCGCGTAACGTTCAATGCATTGGGCCAACGATGATGAAATGATATTGTTTTGAGCTGTGGGCATGTATCGCAGCGTTCTACGCTTCCAAATAAGGTGCACGTGTTAAACAAAAATATTGCACATGTTAAAAAGGCAAATGTTTTCTGCTTCTGATAGTAAAATGCTTCTGATAAATAAAATAAATATGCTTCTGATAGGTCTGGTAGTAATAGTAAATCTGATTGTAAACATAATCCCCGGAGGGAAAATGGGGGTATATTGGGTTGACAACACCAAATGGAAGGGGCCCCTCAATCGATGGGATCATCAACGGGGCCCCCAAATGGCCGATGCAATGGAGATTGTTCTTCGTATTATGGCTATATATGGCTGTATGTAGATGCAGCTGTAACGGTTTTTGGTCTTGTTGTATTCGCAAAAATTGAAATAGTCGATAAAAACCATATATAAATGAACATGGTCCATAGGTTTCTTGAGTATTTTTATAACCTTCCCCCCTTCCTTCTAACTGAAACCTTTCCCATTTCCCTTTCTCTTCGGTCCACAAACTTGATGTGTTCGATTAGGGTGAAGAATGAAAATTTTAGTTTTTGTAATGCAAACACAAGATTTTTTTGTAATGCAAGACACACAAAATCCACTATCCCAGGCCAGGAATGTGAATACCATTTTTCGTGTGAAACAGCTGTCTGCTTTCGGCACACAATCGCAAAGCGGTAGCAGGGGCCCCGCATACAAGAACAGGACGGTTCATTCCAGCCAAGAGCGCACACAATGACATTGATTTAACCATTCCTCGAATGAAACCTCAACCCACTGAACCCACCGTTGACCAAACGACCTTCCTAGGCTTTTTAAAGCGACGCGAGCTGGGTGTCATTTTTTCCTGCTAATTTCTCCGGCTACGAGCCGGTGTATTGAAATTTTGTATAGGGGCCTTTAAACTTTTGTCTGTGTCTGATGTTTGCTTGTGGCTGTTGTAACGGGTTTTCTTTGTGGTTAAACGCAGCGTTCTGTTCTGTGTGCTGTGCATTGGATTTTAGCAGTAAGTGTCTCCGCGTATTTTTTGGTGAGCTCGTGCATCGACCATCCACACCAAGACACCAAATGGACGGGCCCTTCATTGACGGGGCCCCTTGTAGACGGGGCCCCTTATCGACGGGGCCTCCTTACCGACGGGGGCCCTTACCGAAGGGGCCCCTTCATCGAAGAGTCCACATAATAGTTGGGGCCCCGTAAACCACCTTTGAGTTTTAGTTTCAGCATAGCTGTAACGGTTTTTTATCTTGTCTTCACGCAAAAAGTTGTATGTAAATAGTGATAAAACATCATTTTAATATTAACATGGCCCAGATCCTGTTTGGACATATTACTTTCCCTTCCCGATTTCCCCTATTTGTCAGTTGACCACAAAAGTTGAGTAGGGCCCCGCGTGAAAATTTAAGGTTTTGCGTTAAAAGCAGGCACGCTCCACGATCTCAGGCTTGAGATATGAATACCATTTTTCGCGTGAAAACAGCTGTCTGTTTTCGGCACACATCTGCAAAACAAGTATAGGGGCCCCCAGACAAGCGCAGGCACGTTTCATCCCAGCCAAATTGAAAAGCGCACACATCGATCGATGGAATCGTTTCTCGAATGAAACCTCTACCCACTGGAGCACCGTTGCTTGCTTGATGTTAGTCAATTTTTCCTGCTAATTTTACCGGCTACGAGCCGGTGTATTGATATTGTGTTTCGGGGTCTTTAAACTTTTGTTTGGGTGTGTTGTATGCTTGTGTTGTGTAACGGGTTTTCGGTGGTAGTTAAGCGCAGCGTTCTGTGTATTCCATTTTAGCAGCAAGTTGCTCTGCGTGGTTGTGGGTTTGGGTGTCTCGTGCACAGGCCACCCACACCAGCAAAAATTGACGGTTTCTCGCTCTGTCCAATACTTTGCGCCAACGATGATGAGGTATTGATTTGAGCTGTGCGCGCGTGTCGCAGCGCAGCTTTGATGCAAGTATTGGCAGATTTCTTAGAACATTTAATGTGCTGCTTTGAGTAGTATGGGGTTTTCTGCAGTTCGGGGCCCTCGACAAAATACAGTGAGTAAAGCGATGGGAAAAATGAATTAATTAAAAATGTGTCTTTTTGAAATAGATGGTAAAAGTCCCAACCAGAGGGGGGGGGGGGGGGAGAATCGGTACGAAGTCGAACATCCACAATGAAGGCGATACGAAGTCGAACATCCACAATGACGGGGCCCCCTAGATCGACGGGGCCCCTGGCGGCCGCCCAGTCCGCCCACCGTTTAACGCACCACTGACAAAAAGTATACGCACTTCGTATACTCAGAGTTACACACAGCTAAATGTGGTTTCTTTTTAAAACAACTATTAAATATAAACTTGATACCGAGTTTAACGTGCGTAAAAGATGATGAAAATCGCTTACCTTGCACTTCCATACTCGTACTCGGACCGGGTTTATTTTCAGCCACCCATTTCTTCTTCATTTCACCCATCCTTGCCAGTGCTCGCTTCCTTAACAGCCCACTCTTCTTCAACTGCTTTATCTGGTCCATTTTCTTCTCTGAAACACTTTAAATCACTTTAAAATAACAAAATATAAATTTCACAAACACCGGCTCGCGAAGCGTCCTCGTTTGTTTGAATGTGTTTCGAACGGTTTGTTTTGACATTTCTCGCTCTCCGTATGTGAGGCTATTCGTTTCCCCCTTGGTTTCATTCCTCTCTTTCCAAAACTATCCTGCTTCTCCCTCGTCGCAACCTGTTTCTCTCTACCTCACACCCCGTTTGCCCTAGAAATAAATCCCCATTATCATATGGGTACAGATGTGACCGTATCAGTAAACGATGCGCAATTTTTATTTTTATTTTATTTTTTTTTTTGAAGTGGGTTGTTTTGTGAAGTTTCAAAAAGTTTTTTTTTTTTTGGTGTGGTGGTTTTGATACAAGGTCCTTTCAGTTAGTCCTTTTGGCATCTTATTTTTATCCTCTAGTGATGGAAAAGGATATCTTTGGATTTCTCATGTTTGCAAGAACAAACGGAGTACCCAACCTTAGGAGGCCCCCCTGATGCGTGTAAAATCGGATTTATTATTGAATATAAAACAATATATAAATAAATAAATAAATAAATAAATAAATAAATAAATAAATGGGGTTCTGAGAAATGATTGAATAAATAGTTTTAAATAATTGAATAACAAGGAAAAAAAAAACATGGAATAACGTTTCATTATACAAACAAAATTGATACTTTGAACACATAAATATCATAAATATGATAAATATAATAAATATAATAAATAGAATAAATATAATAAATGTAATAGATGTAATAAATATAATAAATAGATAAATAAATAGTAAGTACTTATCCTATTGCTACATCATTTTTACTGGAGTGTTGAGTGCAGGTTCTATGTTGTGAGTTTTGAAGATATTGGAAATGTGTAAAAAAATTGTTGAATTTCTTTTTATTTGAAAATGTGTGTGATGAAGTACTATAATGTAATATTGTTTTCTTTTATGAATTCTATAATTTTTTTGCAGGTATTTCCACTGGTTTCCATCCATTTTTCGTGCAAAGTGTCTAGGGAGATGTCTTTATGTCTTTTATATTTTTGACACTCAAAAATTTTGGGTCGTCCTGTTTCTGGGACTAGACATTTCTCACAGGTTCCATTTTCTACTATTTTCATTTTATGAAGCCAAATTTCGGAAAGATTATGCCCTGCCAGTATTTTGTTAATTGTTTTTACTTCATTTCCGTTCAGGTTAACCTGTACGTGCCATAGTTCTGTTTTGAAAACATTTTGGAATTGCATAAACTTTTTCCCTTTATTCCTGCCCAGGTCTTTGTACCATTTTTTTGTTTCCTCTTCCATTTCTTTTTTGAAATATTGGGTAGCGTCTGTATATCTGATTTTGTTCTTATAGAACCAATTTGTTAAAGTGCCTTTTATTGCCAGTCCATCTGCTCTATCATTTCCATCAATGCCTACATGTGATGGAATCCATACAATATCTGCTCTAATATTTGTTGCTGTTTTTATAATATTGTAACAAATTTCCTCTATTTTGTTTTCTGTCATTGCTTTTTGTAGAATGTTACATGATGTTAGACTGTCTGTGAAAATTACTGGGTTGTCTATATTGTTTTCTTGTGCTAAAAATAAGGCTTTTTCGATTGCTATCAGTTCGGCGGTGGTTATGGAGGTGAGATTTTTTAATCTATAGCTATAGTAGTAATGTTGTGGTTTGTTTTTTATGTATATCCCTATGCCTACTTTATTTCCGGCAATGCTTCCATCAGTGTAGATGGTGGGTCTGTTGTTTCGTACTTGTTCATTTTTTCAATGGTAATTTGTTTCAAAATTTGAGTGTTTGTTTTTGTTTTTGTTTCTATCGTGTCTTTAATTTTTGTATTTATTTTGATGTGTGTGGTTATATCGTTGTTCTTTGCAATGTATATTTGTTTTAGAATTTTATTGTCTTTTTCGCACGATGTTTCATGTATTGTTTTTTTCTTTTTTTTTGTATTTTGTTCTTTGATGTATTTGTAGTTGTTGTCTATTGATTGCTGAGTAGACTAAATCTTTGGCTAGTTCCTTACGTACTATAAATCTACTTCTGACATTGAAAGGTATTTCTGCTTCAATGGCATGCAGAGTATTTATGGGGGTAGTTTTGGTGCAACCTGTAGCTTTTCTTAGTGCCTGGTTGATAGTTGAATTCATTGTTTTGTATTTGTTTTTGTTGCTATTGAGAGTGTATGAAGCTCCCGTTTCCATAGTGTTTCTGATTGTTGCCCGGTATATTTTTAGGCTGTTTTTGGGGTTTATGTTATTTTTTTGCGTGCTTGTAATTTTCAAGAAATTTAGCCTGTTTGTAGCCTTGTTACGTAGTAGTTCGATGTGTTTGTGGAAATTGAGTTTTGGGTCTATTACTGTTCCTAGATATTTATATGTGTTTGTGTGTTCTATGCTATTATTGTGTATGTTGAGTTGTATTTTGTGATGTGATTTTCCGAAAACCATAAATTTTGTCTTGTTTGAGTTTATGTTAAATTTTATGTTAAATTGTTCTGTTTCTATTGCGAAAGCATTTAAAGCGTTTTGTAGGTTATTTTGTTGCTCTCTTTCGTTTACTCCACTGCTGAGAATAACGAAATCATCCGCGTACTGTATTTTAGTATTTTTGGTGTTTGTTTGGTTTATAGTTTTATGTATATCTTTGGTATATAAGTTAAAAAGTGTTGGTGACATAACATCTCCTTGTGGTAGTCCATCTGTCACTAGCATTTTGTATGTTTTTTTATTGCTTTCTATTATTAAAGTTCTATTTCTAAGAAAGGAGTAGGTCCATTTTATAATTTGAGGTGGGATGTCTGATTTTATCATTTGTTCCACGAGGATTTTTGTTGAAACATTATTATATGCTTTTTCCAAATCTATGAATATTACTCCACTTATTCTATTTAGTCTTTGGTTGTGATTTATTTCGTTATTGAAATAGTTAATGCATTGGTTTATGGTTCTTTTGTTTCTGAATCCAAAGGATTTTTCCGGGAGTATATTTTTGGTTTCAATATATTTATTTAATTTTAATAATACCGCTGAGTTTAGGACTTTGGTTATTGTTGGTATAAGTGCTATAGGTCTATAGTTGTTGGGACCATTTATATTTTTCTTTGGTTTAGGAATTGCTATTATTTTAATTTGTTTTAGTTCTTTGTTTATTTTACCATTCTCCCACATTTTGTTTCCGTCTGTTATGATTTGTGTTAGTGATTCGTCGTTTATGTTTCTTAGCATTTGGTATGTAATTTTGTCTAAACCGGGTGTTGTATTTTTTTTTTGTTTCAGTATGTTTTTCCATACATCAGAATTTATAAGTTCCGTATCTATCGGTAGATTTATACTGAAAAAAGTTCTAAATTTGGATTTTTTATTGTTTGTGAAATTTAAATTCATAAATTCCTTAGCATAGGTCTCTTCATTGTGAATTAGGTTTGATTCTTTATTGGTGGTATTGATGTTGCTAATATTTCCTAACAGATTCCATAGTTCTTTACTACTTGTGTCTTTGTTTATTTTTTCCATGTTCCTCTCCGTTTGTTTTTCTTTTGCTTGTTTTATTTTTAGTTTGAAAATTGCTGCCCTTTTGCGGAATTCTATGGCATGTTCAATAAGTTTTGTACTGTTGAATGTTTGTACAAATACTTGCTATATTTTTGTCTTGAAGGGCCTTTTTTATTTCGTTATTCCACCATGATTTTAGTGTAAAATTGATTGTTTGTTTACTATTTTGTATGATTTTGTATAATTTCTTTGTGAAATGTTTTATGTTTGTTATATCTTTTCCTTTCATATGTTTAATGTTTGTAATTACCTTATTCATGTTTATTATAGTATGTTGTATCGGTTCTGTGGAGTGTTTTTTAATTGTTATTTTTATAATTTTGTGGTTGCTTGCCCCTATGTGTTTTTCTAGAATAGTTTTGTTGATTACATTATGGATTTTTTTGGATATAATTGTTAAATCAATGGACGTCTGTCTCTTGTTGTGATCTGTTGGGACGTGAGTGTATGTGTTATTTTTGAGGATCATGAGTTTCGAATTGTCTATTTCTTCTATTATTGTGTTTCCTTTTTGATCGATTCTATCATCTCCCCAGTATGTATGATGTGCATTAAAATCGCCAGCTATTATTATGTTTGTGTAATTTTGTGTGTTATGTGTTATTTTTGCTAAAGTGTCTTTTATTGTCTGCTTGGTAGTATTTGGAGCTATATATATTGATACTATAATTAGATTTCCAGAATGTATCAGTATTGTTGTTATTTGAATTTCATCACTTTCGTCTATTAATTTGATTGGTTTGTATTTAATTCCTTTTTTAATTAGAATGCAGCTTCCTCCATATGCATCTTCCCTGTCTGTTCGTATTGTGTTAAAACCTTTAATTGTTATTTTATTTTCATTTTTGAGCCATGTTTCCTGCAAGCAAGCTACATGGTATTTTTGTTCATGTAGTATGTGTGTTAGTTCGTCCCTATTTTTCCGTATGCTTTGTATGTTAGTTTGTAGTATTAGGTGTTCCATGTTTAATTATTTATAGAGAATAGGTTAAGTATTATTAAGATTGTTTGTGTAATTGGCTATATAAGTAGGGTTTTTATTTTATTTTTGGAATTTTTACTGTGATGTTTGTAGTGATACTGTGACGTGTTTGTGATGTGATTTGTAGTCTATTTCAATTGTTCCTTGAATGTCTATCTCATTGAGATACATTTCAGTATCACTATAGTAAGTGATATTGGTGGCACTTTCATCTGTTGCGTTTGGATTCGTTTGTGTTTCTGTGTTTTCGATTTCTGTGTGGTTTTCTAAATCATTGGTAATTGTTGTTAAATTCGTATTTTTTTTGGGTTCTGTGTTATTATCTTACTTACTTACTTATCCGGCGCTACAACCGCTTTGCGGTCTTGGCCTGCCTCAGGAGTGTCCGAAACCGCTCACGGTCTCGCGCCTTCGTCTGCCAGTCCGTTATCCCGGCCTTAATGGCGGACGCCTCCACGCCATCTTGCCACCTCAATTTGGGCCTACCACGCCTCCTCTGTCCTTGTGGACGGCCTAAAAGGACTTTACGGGCTGGGTCGTCCGTTTCCATGCGTACAACATGGCCAGCCCACCGGAGCCTGGCGAGCTTAATACGCTGTACGACAGTGAGGTCGCCGTACATCTCGTATAGCTCGTCATTATAGCGGCTCCTCCATTGTCCTTCCACACATACGGGGCCAAGTATCCTTCTGAGCATCTTCCTCTCGAACGCGGCTAAGAGGGCTTCGTCAGATTTGGACAGTGTCCATGTCTCAGAGGCGTATGTAAGTACTGGTACTATATAGGTACTATATAGTCCCAGCTTCGTCCGTCGCGACAGGTTCTTTGAGGTGAACTGCTTTTTCAGGCTGTAGAATGACCGGTTGGCAGCCAGCATCCTTGCGCGCAACTCAACTTCCATACTGTTGTCGTTGCTGACCTTTGACCCAAGATAGGTGAATTCTGGGACGACTTCAAAAGTGCGTTCACCTATCTGTACATCACGCCTACGTAGATTTGGATTATTTATTGGTAGGTCCGCTGATGTTGCCACCATCAGTTTGGTCTTTGCCTCGTTTATCTGCAATCCGAGGTTCTCTGCCGCCTGCTCAATCCCTTGGTAGGCTTCTGCTACATAGGAGAGCCGCAGACCAATGATGTCTATATCATCAGCGTATGCCAGGATCTGGGTTGACTTATAGAAGATGGTTCCCGTAGTCTCCACCCTCGAGTCGCGGATGGCCCTCTCTAGCGCCAAGTTGAATAGGAGACAGGCAAGCCCGTCCCCCTGGCGCAGACCCTTGGTGGTAGCAAAAGGTCCTGAGAGTTTTCCATCCACCCTCACCTGGCATGTGACGTTGGTCATAGTCATTCTAACTAGCCTTATCAGTTTGGCCGGGATTCCAAATGAGCTCATAGCGTCGTACAGTTTTACCCTGGCTATGCTATCGTATGCGGCTTTGACGTTATTATCTAGGTACGGTTATTATCGGTTATTATCTAGGTACTTGTTATTTGATGTGCTGTTAATTTTTGTTGGTGTATTTTCAGTTGATTTTGGTGTGTTACTATCATCTTCGCTTGTTTCGTCTATTTTTCGTTTTTCGTTCATTATAGGCGTTTGATTGTCTCTCACTATTGATGAAATTTTTTCTCTTATATATATTCTAGGACACTGTTTCCCTTCGAATTTTTCTTGCTTCTCTTATTGTTATTCTTTTTTCTGTTTGAATTCTTTTTATTTCCACCTCGTCTTTCCATACTGGACAATCTTTGTCTAAAGATGAGTGGTTTTCACCGCATTGTGTGCATTTTAGAGGGTTTGTGCAACTCTCATGAAAGTTTTCTCCACATTTGGCGCAAATTTTTTGTCGATTGCAATTATTTTTTGTATGCCCAAAAAGCATGCATTTCATGCACCGCATTGGATTTGGGATAAATAATTCTACTTTTTCGGTGAAGTAACCTATTTCTATGTTTCTGGGAAGCACTGTAGATTTAAAAGTTATGATGGCGGTTCTTGTGTTTCTGAGAACACCATCTTGGCTTTTTCTCTTCATTATGTATACCTCTGATACATTTTGAGGTTGAAGACCTTCTAGAAGCTCTTCTTCACTCAAAAACCTGCACGCATCACTTCTGATTATTCCCTTGCTTTGATTTAAAGTTTTGTGTTCGTAAACATCCACTTCGATGGCACAATCACCGTGTTTTAAATTAATATTTTTTAGTTTTTTTGCTTCGGTTTCATTTTTAACACGCATCAGTATTTTGCCGTCTCTTATTATGGACGTTTGTAATGGCCTATATCCAATCGCCATTTCAGTTGCCTTTGCGAACAAAAATGGGTTGTAGCATGCCACACTTTTGCCGGAAGTTTTACTCTCTAACACCATAAACACCTCTTATGTATACTTCACTGTTTCACTGAAATTTAAATTGATACGCTCACCTCTTATTTTTCTTCTTTTTTTGGTGTTTTTGTTTGATGTTTCCCCCAAGATGCTGAAATAAGACCCGAAAGTCTTATTTCCTCCCGGGTCTATGTCCCCCATCTTCCTCTCCCCTCTCTACCACTTTGCTTGATTTTTTTTCCACTCTGTATGTATGTATATATTTTTTGTAAGGATACTTTGAAAAGAGGAACAACACAACACTTTGTTTTTAAACTGTTTTTATTTTCGCCACTCCAAAATTGGGTATTTATCGGTTCTGCTTGAAAAAAAGATATTTTTTTATATCTCACATTGCGCACATATTTATCTGTCAAACAGATCGGTTTGATCCCGTCAAACATTGCCAGAGATGCGCATGGTATCATCTGCTCGAAATCTTATGGTATTTTAAATCATCTTTAATTTTTATTCTTTGGTCTTTTTTTTGCGGAGTATTTGTCGAAAAGATCACGATTTAAATTTTTGTGGATTTTTTAAAATAAAATGACAAAATTCAGTTGTTTAGTATGCTACTGCTTATGGTATTTTAAACAATCTTTGATTTTTATTCATGAATTTTTTTTGCGGCAGTATTTGTCGAAAAGATCACAATTTAAATTTTTGTTGATTTTTTGAAATAAAATGACAAAATTCAGATGTTTAGTATGCTACAATTTGCACTGTTATACCTGCTTTTGAAGTGCTATAATTATAACTGCTAAAACTGGGCCGGTCTGGTGGTACAGTCGTCAACTCGAACGACTTAATAACATGCCCGTGATGGGTTCAATCCCCGAATAGACCGTGCCCCCATACGTAGGACTGACTATCCTGCTACGGTAACAAAAAGTCACTGAAAGCCAAGCCCACTTCACTAGGGGGTACAAGTAGGCCTTGACCGGCAGCGTTGTTCCGAAAGAAAAAAAAACTAAGGATGAAAAAACTACCAAGGCTCGCAAGCTCTTTAATGCGAGGGCTCTGGGGCGGTGAACTAGTATGGCGTGCGAGCCCTCGCGCGCCCTTGCAAATCGCTGTCAGTTGCATGGCGGGTATTTACAGGCGTTGTCGTCAAATTTTGGCCGTAAGGGCGGTGGCAACGCTGATCGGATGCGATTTTATCGAACGAGATTTATATGGGATTTAACAGATAACGTCGGACGTGCGATTTCGTCGTCCGACGTTATCTGTCAAATCCCATATAAAAATTTGATAGGCCGTCCGATAAAATCGCATGCGAAAAAGCCACCGCCCTAAGTCATGTATTTTTTTCTCGTAGCCAAGGTCTGTTGAAATACCAGGTCACATATTAACCCCGTTTTCACAGCTGAGCTGAAGAAGAATCAGCTAAGAAAAGTGACGTCTGGATTACCGCGTGTATGTACAAGGGTTGTGATTGTATGTGTGCGACGCTAGTTTCCAATGTTTACGATCTGAATGATGCGAAACAACAAGAAGGAAATTAAGTTAACATTTTCCGTAAATTTAAGATAAAATCATTGTTCAGTGATTTGTGATCACATAAATTATTCATCGCGCAATATCTGTACTATTACAATCTAATGTTCGTGGCTCATTTTATCATCTGGAAAGTGGTAAAGATACGTGGTCATATGTGATATGATATTTGATAAACTCAGTTCCTTGTGATATGTTAGTGTATAGTAATATAAACATCATCTCATACTATATTTTAGGTGCCTCCTAGACTAGACCGTATATATCGAACCCAATTCGATGAAATTGAATAAACGCGCCAACAGTGAGTTTGGTCACCCGTCCTAATTATATGTAGCCATTTGATTGTGGTTTCCGTGTCGGATGGTGGCATATGATTCTTGTACACATGGCGGAAGCAAAATCACTTGTTATGATTCTATTATTTGGCACTTCCAGATTCCATCCATCCAGATCCAGAAAAACATTACAGAACCAACGTGATTTAGTTTTTGAGCTAGCGTTGTATACAATTCCGGAAGTGATGTTTTCGACGTAGGGTATGTAATTTGGTTTTACGAATGTATTCATTTTACTAAATTTATTTTGTCTTTTAGGGTCCGAACTACTCAATCCTGATATGGGTTGTATAAGCGAATTACACTACTCTTACAAGCTGAACCAAACATATTTTATAAACATTATTCGTGCGACTTAATGCAAAAATAGAACAGCTACAGTTAGTGAGTGAAACGATATCACTATCAACAGTTTAATCATCTTTTAAAACATTTAAAATGAAATTCTACATCACAGTTCATGTATTTTACGCTTAAGCACATGTACGCATTACTAAAGAACGTATATAGATTAATTAGATAATATTTAACATGTAGAAAAATTGGTCGCACAGCTTTGATATATTGAGAAATTTAAGGTTAATTGTTAATAGCAGCTTCATCGTTGCTCTCGTCTTTTTTTTTTTTTTTTTTTTTTTTTTGTTATCGCGGAGTGAAACCTTCAAAAGGCACCCACGACTTCCATACCAACCGTCCATGTCGTGGGTAGTGTGGGATTCATTGATCGTAACCCATCTGTATTACAGATTAGCTTACGATCAATGCGACCGCACTAAAACACTCCGCGTACCTTTTATCTTCCTTTAGGCGTTTGTGTGATGGCCCATCTTGATCCTTAGTATGTCCTCCACGCTGATATCTAGAAAAGAAATAGTAAGAAAAGAAAAGAAAAAGAAAAAAAGAAGACAAAAAGAAGCTGGCTGCCATCCGGGATAAGTTGCTCCGTCACGGTTGAGGCTTCTGGTTATCCATCACTCATCATTAGGTTCATTTTAAATCATTTTTCGGCTGCTAGTTTCAGTGGGCTTTCCTCATTATTTTCGTTAGATGAGAAGGACATATATTTTCGGATACTTGTAGGATATTCTTTTCTATACACCTATTCGATTTAGCGTCATTAGATTGGTCTGACGTTAAGACATTCCAGTTGCCTGGAATGCCTGCCCCCCTCTTGGTTGGCCATTTACCATCATCCGCCCAAGGGGTTGGGACTGGGCCCGTCTACCCAAGCTTGGATATACGATGATACATGTTACCACTGCACGAAACGGACGTCGCAGGATAGGAGTTGAGTAAGAGAGCCTATATTAACCTTCAAGGAGGTGTCGGATCTTACCCCATTTGCAGATAATTTGGTGGTATAGTGCGTTTAGTTTATTATCCTTCTCATCTTTTTTATTCCTTTTGGATCTTGCTGTTGCGATTTTCTTTTGCGGCTAGTTGTGCCATTAGCTTCAAAGCTGGCTTTCATGTTCAAATATCGCATGCGAACTATCACTCTCTGTTTTGCGAATGATTTAACTATCTCTGAGGGTAATTCGACTTGTTTTTGTATATTAACCGCTAATCTCCGTACGATTAATGTTTTCTTATTGAATTTACCATTCTTGTGTAATTTTTGGAATATTTTTTCCATTTTCTTTCCAATGTTCATAAACTCTTCACTGGGTTTGTGTAGTCCACCCAGCGACAAATGGTTTACAAATGTTGGTGGTTGGCAATAGCTATGCTCATTAAAAATTTTAAATGTTTGTATTCCTAGGTTTAAGCTGGGATACTTTTCGTTAAATTTTTTTGCGAGGTAATGTATTGCAATCCATCTTCTTCTTGTTCTGTCATTGTTAAAGGATTACTGCTCGCCGTACTGATAATATCACTATCTTCGGAGCTTATTAATCCATTAGCTTTTTCCATGCGTTGCATGTCTGGGAAGTTTGGTACTATTTCGGCTCCTGAAAACACCGTTGCAGCTATATATTCCTCCGGCTCTTCATTTAAATTACTTTCTTCAACGTTAGGTTCCACTGTCGTCAAATATTCATCCGGTTCTTGGTTGTTTTGTTGTCCGGTATGAGTTTGATTCCGTAATATGGTTGAGGATTTTCCAAGTATCATTATTCTTATACGGTAAAGACAACTCAACGGCGATGGGTGATCATTCACCCCTCCTTTTTGTCTTACTTGCGTGAAGAAGTTCTCTAGTACATCTTGGTTAAGCTGTTAAAGAAAATTATAATACGAAGATAGAATTGATTATTTTAAACATTTAAAATAACTATACAGCATTACACGATGGACAATAAATTTGGTCCAACATTTGCTGCTTTTTACAATGCATAACTACTTGCCTTATATGTTGATATGAATTTGACTGCGTTTTTATGCTTTTCCTTCATGTCGTCAAACAGCATTTGTAGAGCAGTTGTTTGCATAATCACAGATTTTTGAAATGTTTGTAACGAAGATTTTCCCAACGCAATGGAATTCTCCATTAACTCGCGCATATCGTTGAGGGCCTTTCGCTGCATTTCGTTACCATTATACGATTTTTTGTAGTCTTCTTTTGCAAATGGTGAATACGAATTTGAGACACTGAACCATGAATCAATTTTTTCTATAAAATCTGCCAAATCACTTGCTTCTGTAGTGTCATCGTATCTCCGTAATGAAATTGTTACTGTACGCGATAGAAGTTGCGCTGCTTTCCGAACATTTTGTTTTTCTTGGCTAGTCATTCTTATGTGTCCTGTGTTTATTTTAAATATGGGTGTAATTTCTGCAGCCATTCTTCTTCTTCTCCTTCTTTGGCTCAACAACCGATGTCGGTCAAGGCCTGCCTGTACCCACTTGTGGGCTTGGCTTTCAGTGACTAATTGATTTCCCCCCATAGCAGGATAGTCAGTCCTACGTATGGCGGAACGGTCTATTTGGGGATTGAACCCATGACGGGCATGTTGTTAAGTCGTACGAGTTGACGACTGTACTACGAGACCAGCTTCAGCCATTCTACCTTCAAGAATTTTTTTGAGTGGTTCAAGTGTAATATTTTTTTCTTTATACTTAAATCCATGGTCCACTAGCCAGTTTCTCGTTAATTTCAGCAAATGCGGCACATCAGGAACAACGTACACATTTTTTTTGTGACGGGATGCGGAAAGAATGGGTTATAATAATCTGCTCCCAGTTCTTTCCAACAGCTCGTATTTCCTGGGCAATTATCACTTACTATTGCAACAACATTTATATTAATCTCGCTCAGTCTGTTTATGATACTTATAATTATGTCTTTTGTCATACTTTGATCAAACCCGATGTATATTGGCTGCTTTCAGTTGTTGAATAATCCTCTAGCGATTACCACTTGCATGTAATTGTGAGGTCCCAATATTTCATCTGCAGCCGGATCATATTCCATAACGCTTTCTACCTTCATCTCATCGAAGCTTAAGACACATTCCTTGTCTCTTTCGGTAAACGTTTTTGTTACGGTCGCGATTAAATTAATGATATCATCTAAAATGCCTTGTTTAAGATTAATTCTTTGGGAATATTTTTCCAATGTTGATGGCGCTGGCATTGGAATTTTCATATTATTTCCGAGATATCCATACGCTCGTTTGGAAAAGTATCTTACTGTGAAAGCCTTGCTTATTTCTTCCTTTGTCCATCTGACTCGCTTCTTTCTCTTAGTTATTAAATCGATTTGATTGCTAGTTAATGTATCTCCTAGCACCTTTTTCATTTTAGGAACAAAATCTTCTTTTTCTATGCTTGTACTTTTTACGAGTTTAAGATCGTTTTCCAGGCACGTGTTTTGTTTCTTGAGAGCTGTATTTTCTTTTACAGCGGAATCCAGATGCTCCTTCAGAATCAAGTTAGCATCTTTTAATTTTTTTGCTTCATCCAATCGAGCTGTAAGCATACATATTTGTAGCTCTAGCTGTTTGATGGTTTTGTCTTTCTGGTCACAGTTTTTACATTCGTTTTCATTATTATTGTACAGCACACGTCGACGTTCCTCAATCATAAGCTGTTCATTATTCTCATCATTATTATTTGCGTCGTTTGAAGTTTGAAGTAATATTGATGGAATAGCTTATAAAAAGAGTCACAATGTACAAAACACATAATTAATAATCATCCAAATTTCAAATAGTAAGGCAGAACCTCACATTTCACATGAGAGATAGCTATTCGCTCTGATAGATCATGCGATTAATTTAATGACACGACCCGGAGCAGGTACGTGCGTACCGGAATCGTTTCCCACTAAATCCAATCCGTGGGTGCAACGCGTTCTAGTGGACCAGAATCTCTCTTCTTTAGGCTCAACAACCGTTGTCGGTCAAGGCTTGCCTGTAACACTTGTGGACTTGGCTTTCAGTGACTAATTGATTTTTCCCCCAAGCAGGACAGTCAGTCCTACGTATGGCGGCACGATCCATTTGGGGCTTGAACCCATGACGGGCATCCAAACTCACTTCATTAACTTCATCATTTCATCAATCATTTATGCCAACGGGCTTATGTTTCCTTACACCTACCGCAATAGCTACACCTACTGAACCTACTTGTACCTTCCTGGTTGTCCCCAATGATTCCGAGTTGCTTACGGATGGCTCCGACTCAGCAGGTGTGGGTCGATCCGCATAAACTTAAGCGATAGTAATTATACTATGATAGAAAATGCCTCGTTCATGCCTCGAATGGACCGTGCCTCCATACGTAGGATTGACTATCCTGCTCTGTTAACAATAAGTCACTGAAAGCCAAGCTCACTTTACCGACAGCGGTTGTTGTGCCAAAAAAGAAGAAGGACCGTTTGAATGTGAATCAAATCACTTGCCGCCTTTGCAGGAAAAAAAATCTCAAAACCTGTCAACAAAATCTTGTGTATCCCATCTCTTTACTTTAGTAACGACACACAATTAATTTAAAAATTTAAATTAAAAACTTCACGCGTTCTTTCTGAATAAAAAAAAATACTTCCCGCGTTACTCTGCATGTAGAACTGTGATAAAAAGGATAAACTATGTGTATCTGTCGTTACGTGTCCTTAGTTACCGTTACGTGTGCTTGCTCGTTCGCTGAACACAACAGCATCAACACGTTTCATCCAGATGCATCTGCATGACGCACACAATGCATCCGGTCATAGAAACATGACTTCGGTGCTGCCAGCCAGCCAGCCAGTGAGCTGAGTAATTGGTGCTCTTAGGAATAGTTAAGAAAAAATATGCACTACGCGAACTAAACGGATCCTGGGAAACCAAGGGAATACACACTAACACTCGCTCTTTATCTTATCGCTTTAATCTAACGCTCTTTATCGCTCGCTTTATCCACAACTTCGCTCACTATTAAATTATCATTTTGATCTGTTTCCTGCTTAAATTTCCTTGAGAAACTTTACTGCACGACACTCAGTGGCGGATTAAGGGTATCAGGGGCCCTAGGCGGTAAGACGAGTTGAGGCACCGTGTAAATGCTAAATGATGGGGAAGGGGGGGGTTTGTACTGGCACTGAACTTGCTGTTGGGAAATTGAACAGTAAACTTGAAATGCCGTCGAGGGGGCCCTACGATCATCAGTCACAGGCTAAGACAAAGTCTGGCAGGGGGGGGGGGGGGGAATCATTCGCCAACCTCGGAGGATTCGCCCCAAACGTCCATCCTTCCATGGGCCCTTTTCGCTAGTACTATGTCCATACAACGTACTATAGACTAGCGATCTACAGGGCCCAGGCGACCGCCTAGTCTGTTTACCGTTAGATCCGCCACTGACGACACTTAAATATTTTCGGCAATCCTGATTTCGTATTACAAATGAACGGAAGTTTATGTTTAAATAGTACATGAGATGTAATTTATGTAATATTGCTTAACACTACTATAATAACAATATAAATATTCATTTACTTACCGCCACAGTTGAGCTTCCGCTATTGTCCATTTTTCATTAAGGGAGCATGATGCAGCTGGTAATCCTCTGCCTGAAAATGAGAAGAGCAAATAACAGAACAATTAGTAGGTTCCCAATCCTCACCACGATTGCAAAATTTCTTCCAGGCACTGCGCAACACAGTTTCTTTCGGAAATTTATGAAATGCCGTGTTTGTTCCCTGTTGTTTCACTTTGCAACGATTGTTGCCACAACAAAATACAGAACACGAGATCGGCATGATGAAAAAAAAGATTCCTGAATAGGATGAATGGATAAAAATTGCTTTTAGGCAGAGAAGTATCCCAAGATGCGGATTGTTTATGCAATGCATGAACAAAAGTGTGTGAAATGGCAATAAACCGCCAAAAGAGATTCCTGAGAATTTTTGAACAATCGAAACGTAAACAAGACACCAATACATGTACAAGAGGTATTCTTGCCGTCAAAATCGGTGCCCAAGATGGTACCTGTCAAATGGGCTAATATGTGACCTGCAAGGTGGATTAAAAATATCAGGTGGTGGATTAGGGCCTTTGGGGGGTCGCCATAGTTGAGGGACTTTACGTCATTTTAGAACCGTTGACCATTGGTTTCCGCACACAAAGCTTAGCAAATATAACAGATTTCTTTGTTATTATGTGCATTTTCGTGTGTCTATTGATTTTATCGAAAAAACGTAATATATTAACAAAAGATTTGATGATTTGTTTATGCACGAAATTTAAAATCATGCTAGCATGAGTTCTAATCTCAAGTAAATTGTCCATGCGGCTCGTAGATAATGAGGAATTAATGTAAAAATTGAACAAAAAAAATGATTTCTTAATTTTTATCATCAAAAATGTCGAAAACACAAAGAATTCTAGAATAAATTCACAGAATAACACAAAATAACACACTTTAATGTATGTTTCAATGTTAAATAAGAACTCACAAAGTCCAAAATATATTTTTAAAGAATATTTATTCGAAAAAATGGGGTAGATAAATTATATGAACAAATTTAATTAATGTAAACAAAGTTTGAATCCTGGGGACCTTACGTCAAGTGACGAATTGTCAAAATGCACCAGAGTCCACCACCTGATATTTTTAAATCCACCTTGCTGACCTGATATCTCAACAGACCTTGCTTGTAGCCGTCAATTTTTGACAGTGTGCATCAATTTTTGTCCCGGAGGCGTCAATTTTTGACAGTGTGCATCAATTTTTGTCTCGAATGCGTCAATTTTTGTCAGTGTGCATCAATTTTTGTCTCAAAGGCACCAATTTTTGTCTCATGGTCTCAAATTTTTGTCTTTTGGTATATTTTCGTTATTTTAATATTTTCATAATTGCAGAATACACAACAAAATTAGAGCGGTTATACAATGCAAAGGAATCAATTCAGGAATTCTGTATTTCACATAGTTTTACGTCTTATATTTAATAATATCAAAACAATTTAGAGAAGATTAATCCTCGATTATTTCTTCATTTTGGCATCGTGGCAAATCTTCTTCTTCTTTTGGTTCAACGACCGTTGTCGATCAAAGCCTGCCTGTACCACAACTTGTGGGCTTGGCTTTCAGTGACTTATTGATTCCCCCATACCAGGAAAGTCAGTCCTACGTATGGCGGCACGGTCCATTTGGGGCTTGAACCCATTACTTACTTACTTATCCGGCGCTACAACCGCTTTGCGGTCTTGGCCTGCCTCAGGAGTGTCCGAAACCGCTCACGGTCTCGCGCCTTCGTCTGCCAGTCCGTTATCCCGGCCTTAATGGCGGACGCCTCCACGCCATCTTGCCACCTCAATTTGGGCCTACCACGCCTCCTCTGTCCTTGTGGACGGCCTAAAAAGACTTTACGGGCTGGGTCGTCCGTTTCCATGCGTACAACATGGCCAGCCCACCGGAGCCTGGCGAGCTTAATACGCTGTACGACAGTGAGGTCGCCGTACATCTCGTATAGCTCGTCATTATAGCGGCTCCTCCATTGTCCTTCCACACATACGGGGCCAAGTATCCTTCTGAGCATCTTCCTCTCGAACGCGGCTAAGAGGGCTTCGTCAGATTTGGACAGTGTCCATGTCTCAGAGGCGTATGTGAGTACTGGTACTATATAGGTACTATATAGTCCCAGCTTCGTCCGTCGCGACAGGTTCTTTGAGGTGAACTGCTTTTTCAGGCTGTAGAATGACCGGTTGGCAGCCAGCATCCTTGCGCGCAACTCAACTTCCATACTGTTGTCGTTGCTGACCTTTGACCCAAGATAGGTGAATTCTGGGACGACTTCAAAAGTGCGTTCACCTATCTGTACATCACGCCTACGTAGATTTGGATTATTTATTGGTAGGTCCGCTGATGTTGCCACCATCAGTTTGGTCTTTGCCTCGTTTATCTGCAATCCGAGGTTCTCTGCCGCCTGCTCAATCCCTTGGTAGGCTTCTGCTACATAGGAGAGCCGCAGACCAATGATGTCTATATCATCAGCGTATGCCAGGATCTGGGTTGACTTATAGAAGATGGTTCCCGTAGTCTCCACCCTCGAGTCGCGGATGGCCCTCTCTAGCGCCAAGTTGAATAGGAGACAGGCAAGCCCGTCCCCCTGGCGCAGACCCTTGGTGGTAGCAAAAGGTCCTGAGAGTTTTCCATCCACCCTCACCTGGCATGTGACGTTGGTCATAGTCATTCTAACTAGCCTTATCAGTTTGGCCGGGATTCCAAATGAGCTCATAGCGTCGTACAGTTTTACCCTGGCTATGCTATCGTATGCGGCTTTGAAATCTATGAAAAATGGTATGTGTCGTTTCTGTATTCAGCCATCTTCTCCAAGATCTGCCGCATGGTGAAGATCTGATCAGTGGTTGATTTTCCGTTTCGGAATCCTCTTTGATAGTTTCCTACTATCTCTTCGACGTGCGGGACAAGGCGATCCTGAAGGATCAGGGAGAATATTTTATAGGCAGTATTCAACACCGTAATACCCCTGTAGTTGTTGCAGTCCAACCTGTCTCCCTTCTTGTATACGGGGTAGATGATGCCGAGATTCCAATCACAAGGCATCGATTCGCTATCCCACACCTCAGTAACAATTTGATGAATCTCGTTTTCTAGTCGTGCACCTCCATTCTTGACCAGTTCAGCTGCAATCCCGTCGGTTCCGGGTGCCTTGTTATTTTTCAGCCGACGGATAGCCTTTCGTGTTTCTTCTATGCTAGGTGGCAGTAGCATGACACTATCTGCTAGTGGCGCTTCTAGCTGTTCGTTTAACTGGTCGTTGAGTAATTCATCAAAGTACTGAGCCCACCGCGAACCCATTACGAGCATGTTATTAAGTCGTACGAGTTGACGACTGTATTACGAGACCGGCAATCGTGGCAAATAAATAAATAAATTCCTAAAATAGTTCTCGCAATCCGTACGGTTTATCATTCTTCTGCCATTTTCGATTAAGGAGTACAAAGTATATTCATTGTTCAAAAGCAATCAGCTCTGTTGATCTACGTACCTGAAATTTAGTCAAAAATTTTGAAGCATTTTCCTTAAAATCCCAATAAAATTTTCATAAACCACAGATTTTTATTGAATTTAAATGTTACTACAATTAAATAACTCTAACTACGCGTCAAATCAGGTAAACTCATGTTGATATATCAAGAGACAAAATTTCATGAACAAGCGACAAAAATTGGTGACCATGAGACAAAAATTGGTGCCTTCGAGACAAAAATTGATGCGCACTGACAAAAATTGACGCATTCGAGACAAAAATTAATGCACACTGTCAAAAATTGACGCCTTCGAGACAAAAATTGATGCACACTGTCAAAAATTGGTGACTTCGAGCCAAAATTTGACGGCAGCGGCTGTAAAATACCATAAGATTTCGAGCAGATGATACCATTCGCAACCAGCTCTTTGATGCCATGCAGTATCCTTTGTTTCATCCCTATGGCGAGTTGGGTTGGACGTTTGGGCTTCCAAAGACATGTCGGCGCTCTACGTTGCATAGCGATGCACAAGAGCAGTCCCGGAAATGTTTCATCGACAAATCACACCACGAGAGTACGCGGCTTATCGGCTATGCTGGCGGCAGAACGACAACTCACTGTTCCACCGGGGTGGACTCCTTTTCCAATAGTACTGTGTCGATCAGTTTTGTAAGATGGAAGCGCAACGTTTGCTGTTTCAACGCAAACACCAAAAACAATTTCGTGCTGAACTGTACCAAGGAATCTGGGACGTTGCTACCATGAATCAGTTGACGTCAAATGCCAATCCACAACATCGCCGCTTGTGAATAATCCAACAATGTATCACTCTACTACCACTACCACTACCACCACCACCACGTCCAACAAAAACAACAACAACCATGGTCCTTCACTTCAAACCACGGGGACCAGAGTGATTTTATCTCCATATTTTGTTGGCAGTGACCGGTATATGCGAGCACAGTACCAGGACTCCATGGCAATCATTTGAGCCTGTGGAAAACCAGATCTGTTCATAACCATGGTCTGTAATCCAAAATGACCAGAAATTACCGAGAATCTGTTTGACGATCAAAACGCGTCCGATCGCCCGGATCTCACTGCTTGAGTGTTTCACTTAAAGCTGAACGCGATATTTGCCGATTTGCAGAAAGGTGTACTTGGCGTGGAGGTTGGTAGAAAGTACGATATTGAGTTTCAGAAGCGTGGGCTGTCTCATGCTCATCTATTACTCATTTTGGGAGACAATGACAAACCCCGTACGCCAGAAGATTGCGATAAGTTCGTTTCAGCAGAAATTCCAGATCCGGCCAACGAGCAGCTTTACCAAACTGTGATGGAATGCATGATGTATGGACCGTGTGGAGAAAATAGTCCACAGTCACCGTGCATGACAAAAGGAGTCTGTTCAAAGAACTTGACAAAATCGATTTGTGATCGCACGCACGTCGCTGAAAATGGTTATCTAGCATACCGTCAAAAATCGATGGACGCACCGTGACGCTGGACAGAGTAACGCTTGATAATCGGCACGTCGTACCTGTAGTGTATGCGTGAGGTTTTAGTTAAAGAGTAATATGTATTAGTATATGTGAGTTTAAAGTGTAACTTGTATTTGTAATAAAGTAGGTCAGTCTAGTCCAGTCCGTCGATACGTATAGATGTCACAAATTGGCAACGAGGATAAAGTCAAGCCTGTTTTAAACAAGCCCGTAGTAAAAGTCGAAGTGTTAAAAATGAATACTATGGGAAACATTGAGCCCTACGTCTTGGGAGAATGTTTTAAGGAGTACACTAGTCGGCTTGAAATGTTTTTCTTGGTCAACGATGTGTCCGAAGAGAAGAAAGTGCCGATCATGGTGACAATGGCGGGAGCGTCATTGTATTCAGCCGCAGTAAAGATTTGTTCACCGGATGATCCACGAGAAAAGTCGTATAAGGATTTAGTGAATGCCTTAAGTGAATATTTCACACCAGTGGAGAATATCGTGTCGGAGCGCTACCAGTTTCGCAAGCTGAAACAGTCATCGGATCAATCGATAAACGACTACATTATCAGCCTTAAAGCGAAAGCGCAATCGTGCGATTATGGATCGTTTTTACCGGATGCGCTAAGGTATCAGTTTGTTGCTGGAATCCCAGACCATGAGCTACGGACGCGGTTGCTGAGAGAATCGAGAGTGAAATTTGCGGATGCGTGTGAAATAGCGCGTTCGTGGGAAGCGGCGCAGCAGCAGAACGCAGCGATGGTGGAGAAGGAGGTGCATGCGGTAGCGAGCGTGCGTAAAACACCTGTACAGCAGCAGAGCAAGCAGTTGGAACGAGAGTATGTGTATCGTCGAAGCAGCCAGGAGCAAAAGACAAGTGCGGAGTGTCATCGTTGTGGTCGTGCGCACAATCCTGCAACTTGTCCAGCAAAAGCGTGGAAGTGTTACGTGTGTGGAAAAATGGGACACGTTTCGTCGAAGTGTCGGTTTGCAAAAAAACATATGAGTAACCCTAGTAGAGGTCAGCTACGGAAAGTAGATTGCGATAAAGGTCAGAATCCTCAGATGGTCCGTCTTGCTTGTAATAGTAAGCAATTAGAGTTTGAGATAGATTGCGGTGCGTGTGTTAGTGTAATTTCGAAAGAAACATATACTAAAATGTTCAACGATGTACAAATACTACCAACCGAGGAATCCTTTTTCTCAGCGTCAGGGCAAGCGATAAAGCCAATGGGAAAAATGTGTTTAAAAGTGGAAATAGCGAGGCGCGCTAAATTATTTGAGTTAGAATTAATAATAATTCGATCGGAAAGAAGTGTTACGACACTGCTAGGAAGAAATTGGTTAGATGTTTTGTTCTCGGATTGGAGAAAAGCCTTCGAGTTAAAAAGTGTAGAATCAGATGTGCTGGCTGAGTTACAGAAAAAATTTCCGTGTACTATTAATGCGTCAAATGAGTCAATTAAGGGATTTGAGGCAAATTTAGTATTGAAAGAGGATTATTGTCCAATTTTTCATAAAGCCTGTTCCGTTCTCTTCACCTTACAAAGGAAAGTCGAAGAAGAGTTAAACAAAATGGTCGAAGAAGGTGGGTTAGCACCGACAAACCGACGTGACACTTCGAACAAAATGAGCTTCAAAAGTTATCTCCTTATTTCAAATGAAAATACGTTAAACACTAGCGCCATCTATATAATGATTCGCTTACTACACTGACACAGCGGAGAAACTAGCGCCATCTATATAATGATTCGCTTACTACACTGACACAGCGGAGGAACTGCTAAATCCCCTTTTTGTTTTTCTTTGAAAATTCCAATGCGTATTGTTTTATGTACTTCTCACATCTTTTGCATTGATTTGGAAACTTATAAAATGATTTTCCTGGGTGTTTTGTCCAATATTTCTAACAAAATCGTGCTTCACACTTCCTTCGCAATTTGTATTTAGAAAAGTTGTTTACATCGAAGCAGCAGTGAACAGAGCTTACTTTGACAGAAGTGATCGCCTCACTGGTAAATGACAGTACTTTTGTGTGGGACACTTTTGTAACGCCAGTGTCACGTCGGTTTGTCGGTGGTGTTGGTGCCAACAAAGTATTCCGAATGGGCGAGTCCTGTGGTAATAGTGGAAAATGAAAATGGTTCTGTTAGACTATGTCTAGATGGAAAAGCAACGCTGAATAAGTATTTGTCGATGGAACATTATCCACTTCCAAAAATTGAGGATATATTTGCTAAAATTTCTGATTGGAAATTATTTTGTAAAATCGATTTATCAGGCGCATGTTTACAAGTCAAATTGTTCGAGTCTGCGAAACAAATATGCACGATTAATACATCCAAAGGATTGATCAATTATACACGTATGCCATTTGGAATCCATACAGCCCCAGCAATCTTTCAAAGTATAATAGATCAAATATTAAGGAATACGAAAGGATTGGCATATATAGATGATATTATTGTCGGAGGGAAAAATGCGGAAGAATGCAAAACAAATTTATATGAAGTAATGGAAAAATTGAACAGTCATAACGTAAAGATAATGCGAATAAGTCAGTTTTTTATGTGTCACGTATAGAATATTTGGGTCACACTATAACGAGTAACGGAATACACCCCATTGAATCCAAAGTAGAAGCTATTGTAAAAGCACCAGTACCGAGTAATATAAGTCAACTTCAAGCATACTTGGGATTACTGAATTATTACCTTAGATTCCTTCCAAATGTATCAACCACATTATACCCTTTATATCAATTGTTGCGAAAAGAGAAAAAGTTTGAATGGACTAAATCATGTCAAGAAGCGTTTGAAAAGTCGAAAATATTGCTATGTGAAAACAGAATGTTAGTTCCATATGACCCCGAAAAACCGTTAGTTTTGCAAGTCGATGCAAGTCCATATGGAATAGGTGCAATTTTGTCGCATGTTATTAATAACGAGGAAAAGCCAATTATGTTTGCGTCAGCGTCACTATCAGAAGCCCAAAAGAATTACGCTCAAGTCCATAGAGAAGCGCTAGCTGTTGTATTCGGAGTGAAGAAATTTCACAATTATCTTCACGGGAGAAAATTTAGATTAGTAACAGGCAACAGTGGAGTCAAAGAGATTTTCAATCCTACGAAAGGAACGTCGAAAATTGCTGTTGCAAGATTACAGAGATGGTCGTTAATACTAGCAAACTATGAGTACACAATAGAACATAGAGCTGGAAGGAAAATGAGCAATGTTGATGCACTGTCGCGTTTCCCTTTGTCAGAGGAAAATAAGATAGAGGATACAAAGTTAAGTCTAAAAGTGTTAGAAGAAGCAACAATCGATCTAGAAACACTAAGAGAAAGTCAAAAAAGTGATGAAGAGATACGGCAATTATATGAATACGTTAAGAAAGGGTGGCCAAAACAACTAAACCAAGAGTTTATACCATACTTTAAAATAAGGTATCATTTTGGGATTGAGCAAGAAGTCTTATATTTCGACGAAAGAGTGGTGGTACCAAAACGCTTGAAAACGAAAATACTACACCAATTTCACGGAAACCACGAAGGAAAAGTTAGAATGAAAATGCACGTAAGGCAACATTTGTGGTGGAGGAAGCTGGATAAAGACATAACTGAATTTGTACAAGCGTGTGAGGTATGTCAAGCACGTCAACCGATAAAGAGAGAAATAGTTGACACCACTTGGAGGAAAGCAGAACAGCCCTTTGAAAGGATACACGTCGATCTATTCTATTTTGAGTCGCGTACGTTATTAATAATCGTAGACGCATATACAAAGTACATTGACGTAAGAGTACTTAATATGTCGAAAGCTACAGATATAATCGAACAGTTAGAGTCAGTCTTTGCTTACTTCGGAAGTCCTAAGGAGTTAGTGTCTGATAACGGTCCTCCGTTTAATTCCGAAGCATTTAAAGTATTTCTAGAAAAACATAAAGTCAAAGTTACAAAATCACCACCATACCACCCAGAGTCGAATGGTTTAGCAGAGAGAGGTGTGAGAACTGTCAAGGAAGTGCTGAGTAAATTTTTATTGGATGAAAAAAGCAAACCATTGTCGTTAGTAAGGAAGATAAACAAATTCCTCATAAATTATAGAAATACGCCGCATACAGTAACGAAAGTAACACCGTCTAGTAAGATGTTATCATATAGACCAAAAACGCAATACGATGTAACGCATTCTTTTATATCAGATTCCGTCACTAAACCGAACGAACAAAACTACCTAAGTGGTAAACAAGATAGAAAGGATCGAAAGGGGAAGTACGAAAGAAACAAAATTGTAGTATATAAATATGGTGAAAAAATATGTTACAGGAATCACTTAAAAGATATATTGCGATGGACACCGGCTACGGTATTAAAGAAAGTTAGCCCTCTCATCTATTTAGTAAATTTAAATGGAACTTCAAGATTAGTCCACATTAATCAAATAAGCAAAAGAGGTATCGTAAGGTCATTTCATCCTCCAATAGAAATAGAGAAAGAAGTCAAATTCCATGAAATACGCAAACGGAAACGAAGTGTATCAAGATCGCCCCCGATCAGACGATCTGACCGATTAAAGGGTCAGCCTAGAAGAAAATATTGTAAATAGTGTAAATCCAAGTTACTCCGGGAGAATGTGGTGTATGCGTGAGGTTTTAGTTTAAGAGTAATATGTATTAGTATATGTGAGTTTAAAGTGTAACTTGTATTTGTAATAAAGTAGGTCAGTCTAGTCCAGTCCGTCGATACGTATAGATATCACAGTACCGAATAACCCGTGGCTAGTTCATAAGTATCATTGTCATATAAATGTTGAGGTATGCATCTCCATCACCGGAGTCAAGTTCCTATACAAGTACGTTTACCAGGGAAACGATAGGGGAACCATATTTCTTGGATCTATTGTGGATGAAATCAACTATTATTTAAATGCACGATTTGTCTCGGCATGTGAAGCCTGCTGGAGGATAATGCGCTTCGAAGTACAGGCAAAATCTCACACGGTGATTGCCCTACCGATCCATCTACTGCATCAGCAGAGTGTCGTTTTCCGGCAGGGCGAATCGATTGAAGAGATATTGGATCGTGGCAGAAATACCATGCTTACAAGCTTTTTTGATCTAGCTGCCCATGATGATTTTGCACGGACACTGCTGTACCACGAAATTCCGATACAGTAAACCGATAGTCTCTCAACGACAGCCTTGGCACAGTGGTGCAGGTAAACAGTAGGTACGGCGCATTCGCAACGATAAGAAGGTCATCGGGAGGATGGTCTACAGTAGTATTACTGATATGGAGCGGTATTGTCTGCGGCTTCTGCTTTGCAATCGGCAAGGGCCTACCTCATTTCAGGATTTGCGCACACTCCGTGGAACAGTGTGTGCCACCTATCAACAGGCTGCGGCCAAGGAGGGTCTATTGCAAGATGACTTTGTGTGGGATCAGACCCTACGAGAAACGGCGTCGTTTGAAATGCCACGGTAGTTACCAAACATGTTTGGCATGATCTTAATGGCTGCACAACTGCAAATCCCACGGCTTTTGTGGCACAAGTATGCGGACGACTGCAGCAAAGACTTTCGTTGCTTACATCTGGACCGTCAATACACAGCAGACGACCGATTGCTTTTACGTGATGTCGAACATTTCCAAGCATTCTGTGCGATCGATCACTATTTGCGCGGTGCAACTTCAGCCAAAAGCGTATCGTACTATGCGGGAATGCCACAGCTTTCCGAGTAAGGTCACGTTCAGACCTGGTATCCTATCGGGGACAGTACTCAAAACCCATTGATTGACGCAGAACGTCAGTACCCAGTTGGCGATCTCAACGCTATACTTGTCACCGTGCACCTGCTGCACGCAGATCAGCGAAGAGTGTACGATCAATTGACGCTGGCTGTAGATAACAACAACACCTACAATAGTAATCGACTCTTTTTTCTTGACGGTCCTGGCGGAACTGGTAAATCGTATCTGCTTGAAAAAATACTTGCCTACACACGTCGTCAGGGAAAAATTGTGCTTGCGACTGCAACCATAAGATTTCGAGCAGATGATACCATTCGCAACCCTCGCAATGTTTGTCGGGCAGTGCGATTTTTAGCATACTGAACACCGGAATTTCTACATTATATTTTGCCAAAATTCACAAAAATTGATAAAGTGATCTTTTCGACGAATAACACCGCAAAATAAATTAATAGAGGCGAATGAGCTAGACCTCAAAATCTCTACAAAAATAAGAAAACGAACGAGAAATAAAATAAATGAAGAAAAAAATAAATATATTTTTTAAACTACCATACTATTTCGTTCAGATGTTACCACTCCCAACCCTCACAATGTTTGAGGGGGCTTTGTCGCGTATGGGTTCACATCGAAAATATAAAAAAAAACACCGTGATGAAAACCCTACTAGCAAAGAGAGTGAAAAAATGTGCGACTATCAGGCGATGGGTACGTTGAATCAGGGGGAGACGGTTGGAAATACGCGGAATTGCTCGGAGGCGAGAGCGTGTTTTACTTTCTACACAGTTTTTGCAATCACACAATGACACAAGTGTAGATGTGTGCGTTCACTTTCAGTTTGGTTTTCTCGCAGCGGCGTACTGGATCAGTCCCTCTGCGCAAAGCGATCGAAAACTTCTCAAACTCAAATTGCAAACATATTTCACAGCCCATAGCCGGCATCGCGAAAGAAATGGTTTAAAATTAACAGTCGTTAAAAATTAACCAGAGTCGTTTAAAATTCGTCGATGAAATAGAAATCACATAGAAATACAATTCAGGAACGCGTTCTCGTAGAAATTCTCATACGATGCAGGAACAAAACGCCTCAACACAGCAACACAGCAAACTTGCGACAGGAACAGCTTCACAAAACTCAAACACGAACGGTTTCATACAAAAATCACACCAAAAACAGACAGCACACAGGAGTAACGCAGAAACACGTTCAAACGCTTCAGTGTTCCGTGAGTGAATTCATAGCGTTTGGGCCATCATAGTGTGGTTTTCACAGCGAAGGGTTCGTCCGGCTGTCCGAACCGTGTCTCACGTGACCGTATTAGGTTCACATCACTGAGTCCGATCAGCAGGGTGGGTCTTGCCGTCTCCAGCGACGTTGTCGGAAAGTGATGTAGATGAGTAAAAGTACTTATCAGTATGTCGTAATTAAAGTTATTAGACGGAAGACTAAGGGCGGTCCCGTGGTACAGTCGTTAACTCGAACGACTCAATAATATGCCCGTCATGGGTTCAAGCCTAGAATGGACCGTCTCCTCGTAGCAAGGATCGACTATCCGGCTACATGGTAATGAATTAAGTGTCGAAACCCTGTGTTGGCCGGCATGTCCGCGTAGGACGTTACGCCAAATAGAAGAAGAAGAAGACGGGAGACTTAGCTTGTTTATAGTGTAGGCGGCCGCTATGTTGTAGCGCCACCGCCCTACCCCCTTCGCTGATATCTGGAAGCTCACGCGATGAGACGTTTCTTCTTTCCGGGTCATGTTGGACGTCCAACAAAGCTCCAATGGATCTGCCTTTTCGTCGAGGCCCAATTGTAGAGCCTGGACCGCTTCCAATAGGGAAACCGATGATCTCTCGTCCAGGATAGCTACAGCATCTACGGCTCTTCCATTGTTGTAGACCGTCACGGGCCGGATGCGGAAAATCGCTGATTGTTTTTAGAGGTGGTGCGCTTGGTAGTGCACCTCTAGATATGTGTTTTGGCCACGGTGCAGCAAGGTATGAAGTTTGAATGCGAAATATTTCACAGCCATGAGGTCCGATTATTAAACACAAATTGTAAAGACAAGTTGTCAAAATCGGAAGATTTGTATTATGACATCCGTTTGTGTTGTGTGTGGGAAAAATAAAATTTAACGAAACACAAACTCACAAGCACACTGCCAAGATATGTATTATGAAACACAAACGGAAATCCAAAACTGTCAAACAGCTTTCCGTCAGCTTTTTGTCACGGAAAGGCGCCAATCTCAGATTGTTTATTGTTGTGTTGTGTCGGTCAGAGTTGTTGCATTTGCTTTCACGACAAAATGTAAGTATTTTATTTCAGAAATAATCAAATTTGATCATTTTAAACAAAAACATGTGTACCGCCATATCCATACCAATGGCGATATGCTGGAGATATTGGTAACGTGCTGCTGTTTCGGCTTAAGAAGCTGCTGGTATTTCCTTCCTCTGCTGTTGTTCGATGGTAGTCGAAAGATGAAGGGCTCACGCATCCGGTTTGCGTTCAACAGCATTGGATTCCAGCAACTTCTTCAGTGAGTGACTGCTTCAACAACCTGTCGTAACCGCCGCCCTTGTCATCGTTGTTTCTAAACATCCTTCAATACGCCACTTGTAGTTTTCTGAAACACTCCTTTATTGCGACTCTCCTTTACTACGTCCGTCCAAAAACTGATCGCCTTTTCGCGTATCGTTTCCATCCTGCCGCTCTCACATGCGATCTCACCGAGTCGCTCCTCTCTTGAAATCGCGCTTCTCTGTTGATCTCTTCTCACCGATATCTCACCGTGAGATCTGCGAGCTGCGAGTCTCTCACTTGTCGATAGGCTTCTCGTTCTATCGCTATTTCTCTCTATATCCTTCCCTCTCGCGACCATCTCTATGCTACGTTTTAGTGCTAATAATTATTTTATTTTAAATTTAAGTTCTAACTTATTATTATTATTATTTTTGTTATTATCATTATTCTTATTATTCTTATTATTATTATTATTATTTCTATTATTCTCTACACCAGGGGTCTCCAAACTACGGCCCGCGGGCCGCATGCGGCCCTCAAGAGCTTAAAATGCGGCCCCGATGACTTTGCCAGATTTAGAATAAATATTAGGTTATTTTGACTTTTTCAAAAGAAATTGTATTTTTTTACATATCTTAGACAAAAATCAAGCTTTAGTAACACGAATCTGTTCAAGTATCGTTAGTATTTTGTTATGAAAAGAGATTTAAACGTTCACTCATCAATTATAGATAACATCAAATGGCCCTCAACATAGTGATTTTTGAAGCAATGCGGCCCGCGGGCTGAAAAGTTTGGAGGCCCCTGCTCTACACAACCAACAGCATAAGCAAATGTTATTAACACATCTAATACTGCATACACTTTTAGGAATAACAAAGACGCCCGCACAACCAGAATGCAGTACCAAAAAATGGTCGACAAGATGGAAGATGTCCCCGACATCGCTAGAGGGATGTTCAAGGGTGACCAGACCGCTTTTTGGGAAGCGATGGCCGAGCATCTTAACGCCCTTGGACCGCAATTCAAACGGGTGCAACGTGGAAGCGGGTAAGATTAAAAGAGCAACAATACTTATATACATTTTGCTTTTAATTTTCGATGTCTGGTTTTACAGGTATGGTTCGATTAAAAATGTGCGGTCAAAAAAAAAAATCTGCGATTTAATAAAGCTACTGGTGGCGGCCCGTTCCATCAACGGCCCTTAAACGACGTGGAGGAACGAGTTGCTGACTTGGCCAACTTAAAGGCCACAATAGAAGGCAACTCTAGCCATTCTTTCGGCGATCAGCTTTGCACGATGGACAGCAACAACAACAATTACAACCAATTGTTGGCGATTAACAATAACGAGCCAAACATAGAACACGAGCAGCCAAATAGTGAGATGGCAAATAACGAGCAGCAAAACCCGGTGGTAACCAAAGCTCGACAGAAACGAAGCCGGAAGCGCAGAAACACCGTAGCGGTGTTGCGCCAAAACGAAGAGCTGCTACAGCTCTTGAAGCGCAACATAGGGGCGCAAAAAGAATCTACCGCCGCTCTAACGAAGGTAGCTGGCGCAATAGAGAATGCAACAGCAGCGCTGAAAGAGGCTATGGAACGCCTGACAATTGGTTAAAAAAAAATCATTATCTTTAAGTTTTTAGTCGTTAGTTTATGTTTAATTTTTTGATCAGCTGAACTGTGATGCATTTTGTGAACTTTTGTGATGAATAAAAAATAAAAACTTGAACTCAATCGCTAACTTAGTTGCGTTGCCTTTTATTCATCTGAGCTTAGATCTTCCAATCCATACGCAATACACATGTTGTGTAAGATGCAACATACGTTCGTTATTTGAGTTGCTTTTAACGGAGTGTAGTGCAACTCTCGAGCACCTAACAAACACCTAAATCTATTTTTAGCAACCCGATCGCACGCTCCACTATTTCTCTACCTAAAGAATGGTTTTTATTAAAGGCAGCTTCTGTTGTGTTTGGAGTAGGATTACGTTTTGGTGTTATTAACCATGGTTTTGACGGGTATCCAGAATCACCAGTGAGAATTTAAACGATTATTTACATAAACAAATACCCATAGGATGGTTTAATGTATTACCTAGTAGCTTGAATGCAGTTTCTCCGCTTCGATGTTTTGTTTCGAAAAAGTTGTCCATTCCACTTACATTCCAAATATGTGAATCGTGATTGACTCCTCCGAATTTGGTATTCACATACCGAAGTTTCATGAGATGGTCGCAAATCTACCGGTACGAAGAAAAATAATATTGAAGTTTACAACATAAGACAAAAAAACTGAAAGCTTTACTTACAATCATCGCGTTTATGCTGTAATAGTCCTTCCGGTTATAATGCTAATCGTAATCGTCCTCTGGTGCAATAATTTTTATGTGTGTTTCATCAACACACATCACCAGAAATTGAGAAGAAGTATCGTCGTGCATCTTGTTGCTCATTTGGTTCCATCGCTAAAGAGATCCATTTGTTCCCAAGAGTTTCTTCGATTACGTTCAAGCACTTTGCAAAGGCTACCGAGAAAGTAGGTTGGGCAATAGTTATTTTGTAATCATTACCTGTTCCATTTTGGTAGCTGCCTTCAGCTAGAAATCGCAGAGCAGCAGCCAAAATTTCATTTGGCTTAAACCCCTTTCCCTTAACCTGTGGGAACTTGGGCTCGATCTCCGCCAGAATGTCAAGGAAAATTTCCTTCGATTCACGAAAATTTTTCTTAAATCTGAAAAGAACAATCACATATGTTTAACACGGTTTGCACAAATGAGCCGCATGCTTAACTCACGCTTGGTTAGAAAGCTCTAACGGTTCGAAAACACTTCGAAGCAGTCGGCGCTGTTTTGCCAGATCTACCGTTGTTTCTTCTTCACTGCTGTTCACTTACGAAGTGGGAGAAAATCATTTCAATTTTTAAAACAAGGATTGTTGTTAGCTTGCGAAACGTATGTATCTTAATTAAACTTGTGCTTGTACAGATAGGTGAACACACATTTGAAGTCGTCCCAGAATTCACCTATCTTGGGTCAAAGGTCAGCAACGACAATAGCATGGAAGCTGAGCTGCGTGCAAGGATGCTGCCTGCCAACCGGTCATTCTACAGCCTGAAAATGCAGTTCACCTCAAAGAACCTGTCACGACGGACGAAGCTGGGAATATATAGTACCTATATAGTACCAGTACTCACATACGCCTCTGAGACATGGACACTGTCCAAATCTGACGAAACCCTCTTAGCCCCGTTCGAGAGCAAGATGCTCAGAAGGATACTTGGCCCCGTATGTGTGTGTAGGGATTCAGATGGGATCGGAATCAAACTAATCGAAAGCGATCTAAATTGCAGCTTATCTAGAGCTAAACTTATCTAGAGCGAACATAGATGTAATTAGAGTTAAGTTAGGAAGTAAGAAAGAATAAGACTGTTTATCCTTTGATCGACAAACCACCGAGTAGTAAGGTTGACTGTGTGAAGCTCCCATAACTGGTGACCCCGAAGAAGTAAGCACGCGACAAGTTCGTGTTACATACGTGTAACAACGCATATTTTACACATCCGTGACAAACGCAAAACGGTAAAAAATCGTCGCTCCTGAAGAAACGCACACCAAGCGCGTCGAACAGCACTGCCGATACACTTGCTTAAACACGTGTATTTGTTCTTCGATACATACACCTGTAAGCCTTCGCTGTACTCTCTCACACAAGCTCCATGTGGTTTTGACAATACACACTACACGCGCCTACGACACTGGCGCAGTACGATAGGAAAGAGATTCGTCCGTGTTCCGCATTTCATTTCGTGCACCAACGATACAGCACGGCGGACAAAGCACATACACACAGAAGAAACCATCCACGCTTACAATACCTGCGCTCATCTGTGTAGTACATTCGACATTGCGCACCTACAACCCAGACAGAAGACACCAAAACGCATTCTAGCATCCGTATACGTTTGATACCGGCACAGCAGGGTGCCTAGGGAAGAACAGCGAATTGCAGCTCATCACGCATCTACACATCACGTATCTACTCATCAAGCATCTACACGTCACGCAGCACATTACGCAGGCTAATCGACAAGAAGCGCTGCATTCGAGCTCACCCACCACCAGGCAACGATCGATAAGGGGGAGCAAGAATCGCGGATCATCGCACCACCGTGGGTAAGTCAAACCTATTGTTCGCAAGAATCTAATCCACGTGGTGACAATCGGTGAAAGTGTGCGTGTGTGTTACACATAAAAAAGAAGGAAGGCTAAGGCTAGAAGAAAGGAATTTTTAAATACGGGTTTTTATCGTGGTTGTTGAATCGTATAAAGTGCATTGTGATAGATTTTTAATTTTAAACAGTGAGAACAGTCCAGTTAAAATGTCAGTTAACGAAAACGATCCCACAGTAGAACAAGAGGTTAAATTAGGAGAAATATCAAGTTACACTGTAAAGCTTGCGCCATTTTGGAATACATCGCCAATCGGTTGGTTCATTCAGGCCGAGGCAGTTTTTGACACATGGAACGTAACGTCGGATAGAACAAAATACATGCATCTGCTCAGCACAATGCAACCAGACGTGTTTGAAAAAGTCATGGACATCATTCAATCTCCCCCGCTACTGTTAAATATAACTTTTTGAAACAAAAATTAATTGAAAGACTTTCGGCAAGTGAGGAACAAAGGATTTCAAAACTACTGTTTCACGCGGAATTGGGAGGCAATTCGCCATCAAATTTTTACAGAAAAATGAAACAACTAGCAGGCACGTCAACTGATGTTTCAGAAAATTTCGTTAAGAGACTCTGGATTGGTCGATTACCCAAACCAATTGAAGTCGCGTTAATCTCAGTTGGAGAAAAATACATTTTAGAATTGCTTTAAATTGCGGATAAAATATGGGAGGCTTCAAGAGGAACTAACATCAGTGGGATGAAAACTAATACAAATAACGTGAACGACACAGATAATGAGAGTACCGCAATGAGTGGCAATGAACTTTTAATAGAGGAGATACGGCACCTCAGTCGGAGGCTGCAATATTTAGAAACAAAGTTAATCCAAACCATATGGCCCCTTACAAAAGATATGGCAGGTCTAATAGTAGGAATGATAAAAAAAAACGAATTTTAATAACAATTAACAATTAATAACAATAGCCAAAGCTCTATCGCCCTGCTCTTGGCCCCCTCACCTCGCATTCCGCGAATTTTTGGACTACAATGCTCGCCGGGATTTTCATCACCCACCGCTGCCGCCATCCCGTCCCAGGCAATCAACAGATGCGACCCAAGAACACGAATCACTTCCGTCTATCCGTACCGATTCAGCGCCGCCAACTTCCCACCTGTTGACGAACCAGCAGCGACAACTGCGCAGTCAAACAGCACCTCTACGCCAATAACCCCTCTCCATCATGGTGCTGAGCGCTTCGGTCGCTTCACCGATTACGGTTAGTGCCCCGCTACCCTTACACGCATCTTTCCCGCATCCTATCGATGATCTACGGTTCTACTACCAAAATACCCGTGGCTTAAGGACCAAGCTAGACGATCTCAGACTCGCTTCAGCTGATACAGAATACCATGTACTCATTCTCACCGAAACATGGCTCTCAGAGAACATTCCCTCATCTCTAGCATTTGATAACAACTTCGTTGTATACCGATGCGATCGCAATTCTCGCAACAGCTCACGCTCTCGCGGCGGGGGCACTCTCATCGCTGTGTCCCGAAAGCTCGCAGCCTGTGAAATTTCTCCAGCTTCCGATTCGCTCGAGCAGTGCTGGATACGTTTAAAACTCCCATCCTGCTCTCTCTTCATCGGATCTATCTATCTGCCGCCTACTCTCAGCGCCGATGCCAGCACGCTTAACGCGTTAGATGCATCGATCGACGAAATCATCTCGCGCATGAAGAAAAATGATCGTTTACTGCTGTTCGGTGATTTCAACATTCCATCTATTACCTGGCACGCGTCACCGGACCCAGCTCCCGCCTTCTTGCCGCTCATAGTTCCTGCCTCATCAGCTCATTCTTCAAGTTTATTCATCGATATCGTGCGTTACCACAGCCTTAGGCTGGTATTATTGAATCCGTTCGTAGCGGGAACGTACGGCGCTCACATGAAATTCTAGGGATGGCAACACATTTCTTGAGCCCGCTCTTACAACGCCGCTGTGAATAACTGTAGCAACCATCTAGTACGTTAGGAAAATGAGTGTCGGGACGTACGCCGCCGCTACGAACGGATTCAATAATACCAGCCTTAGTCAGCTTAGTAGTGTCAGTAATTTCAGACAGGTTCAGCTTGATCTAATTTTTACTTTCCCTAAAAATCAGTCTAATGCAACGTCTACATGTACATACGTCTCGCAAGCGCCAGTTCCCATCCTACAGATAGACCCTCACCACCCCCCGCTGGAACTGTCTCTTAAAATCACAGGTTCACTTACCCCCAGTAATCGTTCTCAGCATAGCTCTTCTCGTTTAACTACCGTCCCCTCGCTCGATTTTAGAAAAACTGATTTTAACCTATTAAATACTTCTCTTTCTAATATAGATTGGTCACAACTTTACTCTTGTAAAGATGTAAATTTGGCCGTTGCTACTTTCACATCCCTCTTTTTATCCACACTCCCGCAATGTTGTCCCAAGCGCAATCCCCCTCGTTCCCCACCCTGGTCTGATGCTACCTTAAAGTCCCTGAAGCGTGACAAATCCCGCTACCAACGTGCATACTGGAGTACCCGTTCTGTTAACGCTCTTAGAACTTACAAATATGCAGCTGCCGCATATCGACTGTATAACCGCACTCGCTACAATGGTTATATTCTTATCCTTCAGACGCGCCTCCGCTGGTACCCCCGTGCCTTCTGGAAATTTATGAATGCTCGACGCAAAGGCAGCTCTCTCCCGAGCACTATGCATTTAGAGTCCGTATACGCCTCTTCGCCGGAGGATATTTGCTCGCTTTTTCGCAACCATTTCTCGAATATTTTTAGCCCTCCCTCGCAAATACCCAATACCGCATTTCAATGTCTTTCGTATACCCCCCAAGATGTGATTGATGTGTCCTGCTTTGGCTTCGATGAACACTCTGTCTCAGAAGCTCTTTCAAAACTAAAACCTTCTTTCTCTGCAGGCCCTGACGGAATTCCTCCCTCACTTTTGAAAAAAACGGCTGAGGTGATAGCCCCTCTTTTGTCATTCATTTTCAATCTATCCCTGCGCCTCTGCTGCTTCCCTTCTTCATGGAAATCGGGCTGGCTTTGTCCCATCTTCAAGAAAGGTAATTCCGCTGACGTGTCAAACTACCGTGGCATTGTTCTGCTACCGGCTTGTAGCAAAGTTTTCGAAATTGCAGTTCACTCCGTAATTTCTTTCCAGGTAAAAAGCTGGATCAGCGTGAACCAACATGGGTTCATGCCAAGCCGCTCGACGGTCACGAATTTAATGCAATTCGCGTCTCACGTCATACCCTCGATTGATTCTGGTTTGCAAGTAGACACGATCTACACGGATTTCAAGGCCGCCTTTGATACCGTTCCCCACCACCTTCTGCTGTTAAAACTAAAAAAACTTGGTTTTTCTAATATGTTAATTGACTGGCTTTATTCTTTTTTAAACAGCAGGTCCATTCGTGTAAAAACCGACACTACCTTTTCTTCGTCCTTTTGTCCCTCCTCTGGAGTGCCACAAGGCAGCGTCTTGAGCCCACTCTTATTCGTACTTTTTGTCAGTGATGTTCATGCAATTCTCCCGTCGGAAGGTCATTTACTGTATGCTGATGATTTAAAAATATATTTAACTATCAGTACGCACAGCGACTGCCTTCGGCTCCAGGAGTTTCTGAACTCATTCTCTTTATGGTGCTCCTTCAACCAGCTAAGTCTTTGCCCTGAAAAATGCTCTGTAATATCCTTCTGTCATAACCGCAACCCTATCCATTACGAATATTCGCTCTCCAATTCTGTGCTGTCTCGAACCTCCCTTATACGTGATTTTGGCGTCCTTTGGGATGATAAATTATCACTAAACGAACATTTAGAGTCGGTTGTCGCAAGTGCTTCTAGAACGCTGGGTCTTATATGTAGACTTACCAGAGATTTTCGTGATCCACTTTGCCTCAAGTCACTTTACTGTTCTTTAGTTAGATCAACATTGGAATACGCTTCAGTGGTCGTTGGTCCAGTCCGTTCTGGATGGATCTTAAGATTTGAAAAGGTCCAAAAGCGTTTCACTAGGTTCGCTTTTCGACGAATGGCTGGCCCCAATGCCGCTATGCCCAGCTACGAATCTCGCTGCAATTTACTAGGTCTGGAATCCCTGGAAGTAAGACGCTCCCAAGCGCGCGTCCTTTTCATCGGACGCATGCTCAATGGGCTTATTGATGCTCCCACTCTCCTTGAGAAGATTGGCTTGTACGCACCCTCCAGAAATTTAAGGGCACGTAGCGCACTAAACATGGTTTCTCGTCACACCACATTTGGTTCCAACGAGCCTCTTCTCCTGTGTGTTCGCACTTTTAATACTAGCACAGATCCTCCCCACCCCCGTTTATAATCCTTTATAATCCTTTTCCCTTTTCTTTTTATAATACTCTTCCCTATCCTCTTTTTTTCTCATCCTCTTTTTTCCGACTATCATATCTAATATTATTCACTCTTCTTTTCTTACATTTGTATTTTATTCTAATATCTGTTTTTCATGTGCTCAAAAGTTCGCTTTAGTATTAGGAATTTAGATAGGTTAAGTTAGGAATTAGTTAGATTTAGGAATTGTGAAACCATCAGGCTGACAATTTGAATAAACTTGAAATGAAATGAAATGAAATGAAATATAATAACAACCATAAGAAGTATGGCAAACAGGCACGAGGGTGCACACAACCATGCGCTTGGAGGCAGAATGTAAAAAACTAATAAGCTCAGCGTCATTGACAGGTAGTCGCAAAGAGCCTGCGAAATCCTGTAGACTTTTTATTTTTGATTCTATCTCGAATTTTACATTTTTTATGGATACCGGCGCTGATGTGTCAGTTTTGCCTCATGCTACTTTTGGCAATTTAAATAAGTCTCCTGTACATTCTCTATCAGCCGCAAATGGAACTCCCATTAATGCATATGGTTTGAAACTAATACAAGTTAGCCTCGGTCTACGCCGTACCTTTTGGCATGAATTTATTTTAGCAGAGGTTAATAGGCCAATAGTTGGTGCTGATTTTTTGTCCAAGCATGGATTACTTATAGATATTCAAAACAAACTGTTGGACTTTGGGTTAATATTAATATTTCAAATATGAATTCAAATAGGAAAACACGCAGGAATTACAAGGAACTAAACCATAGGATATAGATAAAACTACTTGACTAATTAGGACTGCATGAAATGAACTGCTCGAACTACACGAATGAACTTTGTAATGAATTATGTAATGAACTATAGGACAAACGAATATACAGTTGCAAACAGACCGACGATTAAGGTGCACTCTTTTCATTCTCATCAAATTTACACAAGTTAATATCACAGTCCAGTACTTTAGTGAATATATTTCACACAAACGTTTGGTCGACCCACTGACCGAACTCCACTCAAGTGGTACTGTTGCTACGGTTGATACGCCAACACCAAAATTCGTCTCTATTAGTGGAGAATATGCCGAGCTATTAAAACAATATCCCAAATTGTTATCAGCTCCTGACTATAATGTTCCAGTGAAACATTCTGTGGTGCATTTTATTAACACAAAAGGTAATCTACCCTTTTCTAAACCACGTCGGTTGGATGGACAAAGATATCCAATAGCAAAAGCAGAATTTCAACACATGTTGAACTTAGGAATCTGCCGAGCTTCGTCTTCTCCCACGTCCTCACCATTGCACATGGTGCAAAAATCGGATTTAGATTGGAGACCCTGTGGAGATTACAGACGCCTTAATGCAGTAACAATCCCCGACAGGTATCCCATACCTCACATTCAAGATTTTACTATGATGTTGAGCGGTTGCAATATATTTTCAAAGTTGGATATTGTGCGTGCATATCATCTTATTCCAATAGCAGAAGAGGATATTTATAAGACTGCCATTACAACACCATTCGGTTTATTCGAATTTACACGAATGCCTTTTGGGCTAAAAAATGCAAGCCAGACCTTTCAGAGGTTTATGAATGGTATATTTAGCGATTTGAATTTCGTGTTCATTTATATCGATGATATACTTATTGCCAGTTCCTCAGCTGAAGAGCATAAACAACACCTCAAAATTGTATTAAATAGATTATGCGAAAACGATGTAAAGATAAAATCTTTGAAATGCATCCTCGGAGCAAAAGAAATCGAATTTCTTGGTCATAAAATTTCAGCGGCAGGCATCACACCCTCGGATGATAAAGTAAATATAATAATAAACTTTCCAAATCCAACCTCTGTTAAACAGCTACAACGCTTCTGTGGCATGATAAACTATTGTCACAGATTCATTCCGCAGAAACAATGAATCCTTTATATGAATTAATAGCATCACACAATAACAAAAATAAATCAACATTCATATTAACGAACACTTGTGAAAAGGCAATAGACAAAATTAAGGCAAAATTGGCCAAGGCAACTATGTTAGTCCATCCTAAACCAGATGCACATTATTCACTAACAACGGATGCATCGGATCTGGCCATTGGAGCCGTATTGCAACAGCAGATTGAAGGTAGAGTGGAGCCAATTGCGTTTTATTCTAAAAAAATCACACCTACGCAACAACGATATTCCACATTTCATAGGGAGTTATTAGCAATATATTTAGCTATCAAAAATTTTCATCATTTTTTAGAAGCAAGATCCTTTACTATTTTTACGGATCACAAGCCATTAACAACAGCACTCACATCCAAGAGTGAAAAATCGCCAAGGCAGAACCGGCAACTTGATTTCATTTCACAGTACACATCAGACATACGATATATCACAGGGAATAGTAACATTGTTGCCGACACGCTGTCAAGAATAGAAACAATTAACATTCCTATTCATACGACACACCAAAATTTTGGTGATCTCAAAATTTTGTCGGAAGCGCAAAAGCAAGATAATGAATTAAAAACATTAATTGAATTAAAAAAAAGTAAATCTAAGTATAATCTTATCAAACATAATGATCTTATTGTCGAAGCGTCGACTAGTAGGGAACGTGTATACATTCCAGAGCAATTTAGGAAAACCGCATTCGAAAGTCTCCATAATTTGTCACACCCAGGAATACGTGCATCGCGAAAACTAGTAGTTGATCGATTTTTTTGGCCATCTATGAATTCCGATGTCGCAAAATGGGTACGATCATGTATTAACTGCCAGAAAGCTAAAATTCAGCGGCACACGCGACCTCAGTTGGGTAATTTTGCACTTCCAACCGGAAGATTTGAACACATTCACATAGACATAGTTAGACCATTACCAAGCTCTGAAAATTTCACTTACTTGTTGACAGTGGTTGATAGATTTACAAGATGGCCGGAATGTTACCTAATGGTGGATATAACAGCGGAAACAGTAGCAAAAACCTTTGTTAAGGAATATATATCTCGCTTCGGATGTCCCCTTCGAATAACAACAGATAGAGAAAGGCAATTTGTGTCCAAACTTTTTGAACATCTTACACAAATGTTAGGGACACATCATATTACTACAAGCTCGTATCATCCACAAGCAAATGGGATGGTGGAAAGATTCCATAGACAATTGAAAGCTTCATTAAAGCCACCGATCCTGCTATTACATGGTCGATAAAACTGCCTCTAATACTGTTAGGAATAAGAGCAACTCATAAAGAAGATCTACAGGCAACTCCTGCAGAAATGGTGCTAGGGCAAAACTTAAGACTACCAGGAAAGTTTATTCAGCATGTAGAATTGTCGAAAAATACAGATACGAACCAATCAGAATTTATAAGAACGCTTAGAAATACGTTAAAATCGTTTAGAACATGTATACCTACATTAAAAACCAAAATACAACCTTATTACCTAGAAGAATTACAGAAATGCAAATTTGTATTTGTTAGGAACGACAAGGTCAGAGTAGGTTTAGTACCACCATATGATGAAGGATCTTTCGAGGTTATAAAAAGATTAAGAAATTATTATGTACTTAACATTAATGGAAAAAATGACTCTGTGAGTTTAGAACGAATTAAACCGGCAATTATAGAATAATTCGTAACTCCGTTACTGGTGGGAGGTACTGTAGGGATTCAGATGGGATCGGAATCAAACTAATCGAAAGCGATCTAAATTTCAGCTTATCTAGAGCAAACATAGATGTAATTACAGTTAAGTTAGGAAGTAAGAAAGAATAAACGGTCTCTTTGATCGACAAACCACCGAGTAGTACGGTTGACTGTGTGAAGCTCCCATATGTGGAAGGACAATGGAGGAGACGCTATAATGACGGGCTATACGAGATGTACGGCGACCTAACTGTCGTACAGCGTATAAAGCTCGCCAGGCTCCGGTGGGCTGGCCATGTTGTACGCATGGAAACGAACGACCCAGCCCGTAAAGTCTTTTTAGGCCGTCCACAAGGACAGAGGAGGCGTGGTAGGCCCAAATTGAGGTGGCAAGATGGCGTGGAGGCGTCCGCCATTACAGGGTTTTCCAAGCCACTTCAATGTTGAAACTGAAAATGTCAACCACGTTAAACGAATGCTGAAGGCTGCACGGATGATTTCAAGTCTGAAAAGCCAGTTCAATAAAAAAAGTTTTGTTTTCAAAATCGTTACACTATTTTTCAATATCGGTATAAGCCATTTCAATCTGTCAGTTTGGCGGACTCTCGGCACTATGGAATAGAAGGAAAAGCAATACGTCAAAATATTCAATGACTGATGAATATTCAATGACTTGATGTTTGTTTTCCTTTAACATTGAAAACGTGTTTTAACGTGCAAACAGCAATTATTAAATTCATTCAAAAAAAATTAAAACTATTTATAGTTTTGTTCATTTGATGGTTTCCATACTGTATTCGTTGGGATGATTTAGAAAACATCACCCACTGAATATTTTGACGTATTTCATTTTTTTCTATTCCAGAGAGGCGAGAGCCCGCCAAACTGACAGATTGAAATGGCTTATACCGATATTGAAAAATAGTGTAACGATTTTGAAAACAAAACTTTTTGTATTGAACTGACTTTTCAGACTTGAAATCACCCGTGCAGCCTTCAGCATACGTTTAATGTGATTGAAATTTTCAGTTTCAACATTGAAGTGGCTTGGAAAACCCTGTAAGGCCGGGATAACGGACTGGCAGACGAAGGCGCGAGACCGTGAGCGGTTTCGGACACTACTGAGGCAGTCCAAGACCGCAAAGCGGTTGTAGCGCCGGATAAGTAAAGTAAAGTAATTATTTTTTGCGTGTTATTTGTAGTAGTAGTGGAATTTATTTGGGATGATATATGGTTGAGTTTAAGTTTAACATGCATGCATGCATGCAATATTCCCCTACCGATTCGCAACATTCACCTAAGTGATCGAACTAACCCTTATATGATTCGAAACTTTGTAAGATCTTCATTCCAAAACATAAGCGATAAAAATCAGCCTTCTAAATTTATACACCTTGGGATAAGCCCACCTTTATATTTTACCCACCTAGATAGCTGCTCCAAAACTGCATACAATGCAAACAGCTGACAGGCTGAAATTTCAGCCTACGAACTTAAAACCAAGGTGTGTTTATTAAGAAGGTGAATTATTAGCGCGTTTTCCGGGCGCCATCATTGAGTATTGTTATGTCAAATCGCATACAATTTTTTATACCTCCCTCCAGCCCTCCCCGATTTTAATACCGGAGCTCCCAGTATTGTTATGTCAAGTCGTGAAATGTCAATTTGCTCTGAAGCACTTCACCTCCTAATATCCATACACCTTGCTTAAAACGGAAAGGGCCGCAATAATAGTTTGAACATTACTATCCCCACTATTTGTCCTTTTTCGTTTTTAGTGGCCGTCGTATATAACCCTAAATTTACTTCCTGCCTTGTTTCGCTGGTTTTCTTAGGCCCGTGGCAGCGCTCATCCGGTGCAATTTTATCGGACGAGATTTAACCGTAGAGTTGGCAACCAGATTTACACACGCAAGTTGGCAACCGGCATACCCGGATATTCCACATGTTTTGATGCAAAAAAATAACGATTTTCATAGGTAGACAATGCTTTTTATATTTTAATGTTGTAAGCAAATCGGATGCAACGATCCGACGGAATCAAAATTTTTTGATTCCGTCGTACGACGAATTCGCACATCCGAAGTTATCTGTCAAAACAAAACGCAACATTGTACAGGCGGTCCCCGAGATACACGGTACCTCTTATACGCGGATTCGGAGATACGCGGTTTTCAAAATTTGACAGTTCTTTGAGCAAATTGTACTGATTTGACACATCCATTGTGAAATACCAAATAATTTCCGTATTGATCGAATGTAAAATACCACTTACAAAGGTTTAAAACTGTTTAATTCATTAGAAACATATCAAATAATTCATTTGGTGGCTAAAACCACCCCCTACTTGCAAAATTGCACGAAAATTAGTGATATTTTGGCTGGAAATCACGAGATTCGACTTACGCGGAAATTCGAGATACGCGGTATTTTGCGGCCGTTTTCGGTCCCCAATAACCGTGTATCTCGGGGACCGCCTGTATTTGTATACTTTATGGATCATACACACCGGAGCCACCGATTTGACGGCTTAATGGATCTAACACACCGTAGTCACCGATCCAGAGCAAGGTGTATGGATATAAGAAGGTGAAGTGCTTCAGAGCAAATTGACATTTCACGACTTGACATAACAATACTGGGGGCTCCGGTATTAAAATCGGGGAGGGCAGGAGAGGGGTATAGAAAATTGTATGCGATTTGAGATGCCCGAGATACACGGTTAATGGGGACCAAAAACGGCCGCAAAATACCGCGTATCTCGAATTTTCGCGTAAGTCGAATCTCGTGATTTCCAGCTAAAATATAACTAATTTTCGTGTAATTTTGCAAGTAAGAGGCGGTTTTAGTCACTTTATGAATTATTTGATATGATTATGACTGAATATAACTGTTTTAAACCTTTTGAAATAGTTTTTAACATTCGATCAAAACGGAAATTATTTGGCAATTTGAAATTGATGTGTCAAATCAGTACAATTTGCTCAAAGAACTGTCAAATTTAGAAAACCGCGTATCTCCGAATCCGCGTATAAGGCAGCGGTCTAATGTTGTTGCGCGCAACATTGTTGCTCGGCAACATTTCGCTGAGGTGGTCTATGAATGTTGCTGGCAACATTTCGCTTTGACATTGTTTAGCGTCAAAAAATTGCCTATTAACAGCTCAGAGTTTATTTTTTATCATTCACTTGTTGAATAAAGTGTTGAAAAAACAAAATATACATCAAAAAATTTATTATAAATGCTTAAAATCCAAATTTAGTGGATGTCAACAAAACGCACACTGCTGCTGTGTCATTTCATACACCCGATTACCATGACCAAGGTAAATAGAAAATGTTGCCAGACAAAAATCAAATTGGATTGAATTTGGCATGCAACAAAGTTGCGCTAGCTGTCAAAATCCATACATTTTGCCAGCAACAATGTTGCGCGCAACAAGATTAGACCAGTGCCTAAGAGGTACCGTGTATCTCGGGGACCGCCTGTACTCAATGATGGCGCCCGGAAAACAAGCTAACAATTCACCTCCTTAATAAACACACCTTCACACGATTCATACTGAACAGGGCCCGTATAGAAATGACAGTGCCCTATTGAGGGTTTGCGTTACCTGAATAAGTATTTACGGCGCCCGATGACACTTTTACGATGCTCTATTACCTAGGTAAAGCTCATAAGAGAATATAGAGAGATGGACTCTTATAATCTCTTTTCTTTTGTACTACGAATGGTTCGCTAAACTAAACAAAACTTATTATTCAAGGGTCCATTGTACTTTATTTTTAATTAAAAAAAGGTTTGTAACTATATTTTTATTTATTGCAGATATTGTTGCCAAAAATAAATGGCGAAACTTGCGGGACACATTCGCCCACAAACTAGCTGAAATAAATCAGTCATCTGGGTCGGGATACAAGCATGTCAGATGGAAGTTTTACGAACAGATGAGCTTCCTCAAAGACATACTTTCGTCCCGACCCAGAACTGGGAATCTCGAGTCATCTTGGCAAGGTAGTATTTTTTTTCTACTATTTCATTTTATTATATGGTATTCTATTTCTCTTTATCATCCTCATACAAACAGATGAAAGTATCGAATATTTGGAAGAGAGCGATGATCTTCTAGATCATTTGGACCCGGTAACAAATAAACAGAGAGCAACAGAAAACAACAGAAAGCGGAAACAGGATGATCGAGTGCTGCAGGACATTGTTAATGTGGAGAAGGAGCGCAACGAACTTTTAAAACAAAAACAACTACCACGTAATGATGAGTGTTGTTACATTCCTTGATTCATTACCCGATCTAAATGATGAGTTGGATGCAAGTGAAGAGATATTGGAATTCGCTTACCAAGTAATTAAATCAAAGTGAAGAAAAAAAACAAAGGAAGAAAATTAAAAAAAAAAGCTTGAGTGAGAACACAACTACCAATCGTCTCGTTGAATAGACAACACAGTACCATGCTGAGCGTGTTAGTCTGTGTTGTCTATTCAAAGAGACGATTGTTATAAACATGTGGACAGTTGTTATATTAGTGTTACTCTACTAGTTACAATAATTTAATTATTATGACTGAAATTGAATTTGTGATATGAATAAAAAGAACTTGTTATGAATTTTATAAAAATATCCTTTATCATTTTATTTCCTTAACATTTTTCGAACAATAAATTGGCAATGAGCTCCCTGACTAAAAACGGTTTAATGATATTGGCTGGTATCATTGAATCCGTTCGTAGCGAGAACGTACGGCGTTCTCATGAAATTCTTGAAACACATTTCTTTAGCCCGGTCCTACAACGCCGCGGTAAATAACTGTAACAACCATCTAGTACGTTAGGAAAATGAGTGTCAGGATCAGTGTTGCGAACGGTGATAGTCGTCGACATAAAATTTTACAAAATGATACTTTTTGAAGCATCGCATTCTAGATCCACGCATTCATTCGACAATCACGGAAAAAAATATCATTTGACACGATGATATTTTTTCTGCTACAATCATTTGACTTTTTGATTTTGCCGTACAACAAGTGAACTAGATCTTCATCGAAAATGGGTCCTTTTTTCGTGTTTTCGCGTGAATTTCTATACTCCTGTAAGAGAATACCATTTTCCTGGTTCACTGAGTGAAAATATCAAGTGATCTAATGGCTTAGTATCAGTAAACGCACGATTAAGCAGTTCTGGATTCTCACTGAAAAATGTCAAATGACATTCATTCTACATTTTTTGCAATCATGTCATCGCAAAAGCATTGATTGTTAATGCACAAATGATTGTCGCTTTTGGAAAGTCGTGTCATGGTAACCATGAATATCATGATCAAAAAAAGATTTTGACACCCGCTTACTGCGAATATCATAAAAAAATGTCGACAATTAACAACACTGGTCAGGACGTACACCGCCGCAACGAACGGATTCAATAATACCAGCCATTGTTATTTTTATAGCGATAATCTTGGCAATCTGTGTTTTTACTTCTTCGAATATGTATTTCATCGAAAATTATTGATAATTCGAACAAAAGAGTAATTTTTGAAGACATTTCGAATGATTGAGATGGATGATTGTTTGCCCTGTTCCTGTTGGCATTGGATTGTGGGTTAGTATTATCCATTGATTCCATGCTTTCTCTAAAATCTATGCACATGTTTTACAAAAGGCATGCTGTTCTGACGATTATTGAGACGTGTTCCGGAGTTGTCTGAAGTTCTTGCTTGACCAACTGGCACCAACACACCAAAGGCGCATTCAACGCAGCGTCTCACCATACTCAGCAGATGGTTGAAGTAATTTTTTGCCGGATCTTCACTATCTGGAAAAGGCCGCAGTAAGAAAGGTTTTAGCGGAAAACCCTGATCGCCTATAAACACCTGAGGCATTCTTTGGGTAGTACTAGGCAGTGGTTTAGGAGGAGGGATATTGAGCCGATTTGAACGAATGTGCTCAAACAATGATGATGACGACTTATAGACGCCGCTATTGCTACGACTCCCATATTCACCAACGTCAATGGCGATACATTTCCAATTCACATCTGCTACTGCTGGGAAATGCAGAGAAAAATATTTTGTATAGTTATAATATTGTGTACCTGAAAATGCCGGGGCCTTCATTCGGATATGCTTGCTATCTATGGCGCCGAAACAATTAGGAAAATTCCATTTATGGCGAAACTCCTTTTCCACATTCCTAAATGCAGACGTTGTCGGGAACGGGATAAACTCTTCATTAAACGTGTTCCGAATTGCCTCTCATGTTTAGTAGACAATGAGGCCGATTATATTGTGAGCAACACAATATGTGAATGATAAAGACTTAAAAGGTATTCCAGTCGATAAATACCTGAAAGAGAAACAATACTTTAGTAAACGCTCATATGACAATTTTGTTTTCTTTATTTATAAAAAATCTAGATTTCAGGTGCTGTGGTCGAAATAAATGGCTTAGGCGGCGCTCTAGCAGCAATCGAACACGACATCCGACACGAACAAACCCATATATATCATATGGAGGTGCACTGTCAGACATAAACGAACAAACAAGACAAACCTCGAGTCGGACATGTCAGTTGATTCTGTCTGTGATTTTCGATACCCACCTGTGCTGTGAGTATCTTGGCTGTCAAACGCTTCGCAGCTACAGTAGATAGAATTCCATGCGGGAGATTTTCAAGTTTGTTTATGTATTTTGTCTCTTTTTCCTCTTAAAATTGCATGAAAAATATTTAAAATAGCTATCAATAATTTTTGCAATGCTTCACAATCAATTATAACATCAAATATATAGGGTTGAAACGTATTAAACTATTGTGTGTACTAGTGATGGGTAAAGTTGGCAAAAATCCGGAGTCGACTCCGATCCGACTCCGATAAATTCGGAATCGACTCCGGAAGGTAGGTCCGCGCTGCAATATCCGGAGTCGTTTGGAATCGTCCGGAGCCGTACGGAGTCGCCCGGAGTCGCTCGGAGTCGCCCAGAGTCGGAGTCATCAGGAGTCGTTCGGAGTCGTTCGGAGTCGTCGGAGTCGTTCGGAGTCGTCCGGAGTCGCCCGGAGTCGGAGTCATCCGGAGTCGTTCAGAGTCGTTCGGAGTCGTTCGGAGTCGTTCGGAGTTGTCGGAGTCGTCCGGAGTCGCCCGGAGTCGTAGTCGTTCGGAGTCGTTCCGAGTCGTTCGGAGTCGTTTGGAGTCGTTCGGAGTCGTAGACTCCGGACGACTCCGGTCGACTACGGACGACTCCGAACGACTCCGACTCCGGGCGGATCTAGTGGTTCCATTTTGCCGGAGTCAGAATCGAACTAACAATAGTCGGAGTCGGATCGGAGTCGTGGGTGCGCTCCATACCGCACATCACTAGTGTGTACACAATGAATGTGTATGCACTGTATGTGTTTTGGCATGAAGGTTTGTTTACATTTTTGAAAATTAAAATTGAATGATTTTTATGTTATTATTCATGTGAATAACTAGTAAATTATTTGTTGAATCTTCCCCCTGCAGATGGACATTAATTTAAACTATGAAAATGCTTCATTTTAGAGATGAAAAGATAGTCGTATTGCAGTGCATCATGACAGGTCTATAAGACATCGAACAGCTGACAGAGCACCTATCGAACAGAGTCGTGTTTGTTTGTCTCGTTTGATTGGTCCCAGAGCGCCGCCTTAGCTTGCGAGTTCTCGATCGCTCGAATGTTACCGAGGTAAACTAGCTAACGAGTTCGGAAAATAACCATGTCATATATGATGGAAATTTTTCGAGCATAATTCATATGGATGTTCTTGCATCGGTTAACAGTGTGGCGATTAGATTCGCAAATTAGCTAAATTCATATGAGTTGATGAAGTGTAGTTTTTTTTACTAGTTGGGTACTCCATTTTTTTTTAAAACATTAGTAGGTATAGGTAAATTCAATAAAAACTCGAAATCGCTTCCTAATGACTTCGCCAAAATCAGAAGACTCCGTAAGATCAAAACTCTTAATTCAGAACCGTCCGCCGGTAGTCAGCTGCCGGACCCATTCGGAGTCGTTCAAAGCTGTTCAGAACTGGCTCACAAATAGCTCTTGACGGCTCCGAACGACTCCGGCCCGAACCGTCGTTTTGATGCACCCGGAATCGGAGCTGAAGTAGCAATATTAGGAAGCAGTTTGGAGTCGTGGTTACGATTCCGGGAACCGATACATGCGCTCAAAACTCTTCTGTTGTCTCAGGTAACTTCTATTAAACATACCTGAGAGTGATCATCAATCGTTCCTCTGGACTAATGTTTGGTTTGTTTGTAGATTGCTTTGTTATAAGATGCTCTATCCTTCTCAGTATGAAGGAAAAAGTTTTAATTGAAACTCTCATAAACTCGAAGAATTTATCTTCTTGTTTCAAAAGTTCATGAAAAAATGTGTGGTATTGCCCTATGTTTTCACGTTTTTCCCACAGATCGTTGGTTTTATCGCGCCTTCTTTTTAAAAGTATGTATCGCAAAGCTATGCTCGAACTGTATAGTTCCGTTTCAGTATCTGAATCCATGTAAAAAAAAACAAAACAAAACAAAACATATTGTATTGTATTGTATTGTTTATTGTATTAAGTGATTGGCCAAACAAGCGGCCTTATCACTGAATTAAAACTAAAACTTAAATAACTAACGCAGTGTACAATGACAAAACGGATCAACAAAACCCAAGCTCCCGACCACGCTGGTTTTCGCTGGTCTTTTCGGGGATAATTCGTTATCGAATTATCCCCGAAAAGACCAGCGAAATACAGATCATTTTCGGGGATAGTGAACACACGTGAAGGATGAACCCATGCAAAAAAGAGCTAAAAATAGAAATGAACATTCGGATTCATTCCCTTCCCTCATATTCCAATTCATGCTCATGCTTCATCCTTGATGCTACCAACCACATCGCTAATTCTACTTCGAATCACTTTGCCAGTTGCGCCACCATATTATTATTCATGATCGTGCTATTTGCTTGTTTTGTTGTATGAAGGGGTACTGATACTAAATGAATTAAAAGAAATAAATAAAACAATAAAAATAATAGATTGACTATTAAACACGCATTTCTAACAATGAGTAAAGGAGTCTGAAGTTACTGGAGCTGCATGTTTTAAAAAGAAATCAAAACTTTAAATCATCAATGAAAACAATAAAAATGGAATTGAACTCATGTCGACCATGGTGCAAACATTACACCATTACCATTTGACCACTACTAGTTCATGAACATCGTTATCTATCAGTTTTAAACCCTTCAAATATAGCACAATGAACAAAAAGATGTGTAAAAGTTCATCGATGCGTGTGAGAGAGTAGAGCTGATGAATAGAAATAGATGGCATGAGTTTGTGTTCATTATCCCCGAAACATTTCGCTTGGGAATCTAGTAGGTAGGTGCCAGTCAAATGAAATGTAACGCTGATTAAATTTACGGGCCATCGCAGTCATTGGGTCGTTCTCGCTGTATGCACGTCTTGTAAGGTCAGTTCTTATTAGTCTGTAGTTACGGAACACTCTAGGAGGGACATTTATGTTGACTCTAGCCAGTAGTTCTGGCGAATCTATCTCACCGACAATAAGTTTGGACAAAAACGTACATTGGGCATTATCACGTCTCCTAGCAAGTGTGTCCAGACAAAACAACAAACAACGAGTATGATACGATGGACGAGGGGTTACATTACGCCACAGAGTGAAGTGTAGGACAATACGAGTAACTCTCTTTTGGACAGCTTCTATTCTATTGGACCAAACACTAGAGAACGGACACCAAACTGTAGAACTAAACTCGAGGATGGAACGAACATAGGACTTATACAGAGTTAACAGGCAGTGTGGGTCATTGAGTTCTCTCGAATGGCGACGAATAAATCCTAGCATTTTGTTAGCTTTGTCTAAAATATCACAGTAATGTTGTCGGAAATCTAGTTTGCGATCCAGGGTGACTCCTAAATCCCTGACCGTATTGCACCGCGGTAGTTGTGTCCCTGATATGCTATAGATATACCTTATCGGACTAGCTATTCTAAAGAAAGACATTGACGTACACTTATCAACAGAAATTAGCAGGTCGTTGTTGATACACCAGTCAGAGAAAACATCAATCGATCTTTGCAGAGAAAGAGAGTCGGAAGTGTTCCGTACGATACGAAACAGCCTAACATCATCCGCATAAAGCAGACAATCTGCTTCCGTAATGGCCAGTGTGACGTCGTTAATAAAAAGCGAGAACAGCAGTGGTCCCAAGTTGCTGCCCTGAGGGACGCCAGATGAACTCTCGAAAACGTTAGAGGAGACACCATCGATTTGTACGTAGTAGCTACGTTCAGAGATATAGGACCTGAACCAATTCACCAGCGGAGTAGAGAGACCGATCCGGGCGAGCTTAGCCAACAGCAAGCGATGGTTCACACGATCAAACGCAGCCTTAAGATCAGTGTATACTGCATCCATCTGAGCTCCGGAAGTAAAGGCTGCATGGCAGTTGGAGACGAATTCCACCAGGTTTGTGGTAACACTGCGTCGAGGAAAGAAACCATGCTGGCGTGTAGAAATATAAGAACGACAGTGATACATTAGCGAGTTTTGTATGACGATCTCAAACACCTTGGCACAAGAAGGCAAGGTGGTTATACCGCGGTAGTTCTCAGCAGAGTTTTTATCCCCTTTTTTGTACACCGGAAACATCACAGAGGATTTCCAGGCATATAAGAGTTAAGTTTGGACAAACATTTGATACAGTGATGATGATGCATATGATGATGGATATGATATTCAATTATAGATTGAATGATGTTTTGAAACACTATATATCTTTAAAACAATTAGCATGGTTTTATCGTCAAAGTACAGCTGCATGCGTTGATGATGTTTCGAGAATTGGTTAGATTTAAGACCAGTGGCGGATTTAAAGTGTTGGGTGCCCTAAGCGGCAAAAGGAGTGGAGGCCCATGGTAGGTGTTGAGCGATGGGGGATGTTGTTGCATTAAGTTTTGAATCCAACACACTTTAATTGTTTGCTGGCGGGGGGTGTTGAGATAGTTTATGAGTCCTTTCATCCATGAGGCCCCTATCTAGCACAAAAGCTCTCGATGAGACTCCTGTACACACTGTTCTATAAGTTGGAATTACCATAAACAGCTCCCGCGGCCGATCAGTCCGCGTACAGTTAAATCCGCCACTGTTTACGACATAATGAAATCGTGGTAAGCTTTGCAAAAACTTCCGTTTTGATTTTGATCCGATACGAGCGATGAATAACATTAGTCGGAGGATGAGAATCCATCATACTAAGTGGTTCGGATGATGATTCGGATAAACCGGATGATGGTTGTGAAGGAGCTGCAAGTAATGGAGAAGCAAACGCTGGAGATACTGACAGTGTTGTTGGCATAGCATCTGACGAAATGATCGACAAGTAGAACTCAAAAAGAGCTTAAAAGTTAATTCAATCATATTTCAAAAGATTTTACCTGCAGCGAAAGAGGTTAGGTGTCTAAACGACGCAATACTAGAGCTCGCTGGACAGCACCAGTTGTATGAATTAATAGCATAAAATATATGATTTTTCTCAGAACATAAACAATGACAATAGATAATCTTACCCTTTATCCACTAGCAGTAACTAACAATAATTTAGAGCAGATTTATTTAAGCAAAAAGTTAACTTTAGCGTGTTAGCCTTTATTCAGTGGTTGCTTGAAGTGTGACGGTGAAAATTAAACCCACAACTTCCGGCACAAACGATCGGGTCATCGCCGTTTACGATCACGGCAGAGCATTTTAAACACTCCATGCCGTAAAACAAATCACAGGCGAAACTATTATCAACTAATTATACTTAAATTGATATCGACGCAGGCGTCTTCAAGCAAAAAAAAAACACACACACACATTCTTTGGTGTCACACACACACAACACAAACTGCGTTACTAAGTTGGTCTGACACAAACACAAACATATACTTACACCGGGAAGGATCGATCGTTGTCTCAACGTACAACGCTGTTGACCGCACAATCCAACCGTAGTTTTACACAATAAACAACGTACACAATAGCAACAGTGACACCGAAAGAGTTTACAAACATTTAACAGCACTTGTGAAATTGTTTTGAGCGCTCAACTCTTTATTTCACACGTTTTACAGGAAAAACACAGAAAGCTAAACAGTAACACAACTACACTTGTCAGCAGTCACCAGTCCTCACCAGTGAAAAAAATTGCTTCGGATTTATTAGGGTTTGTTTTAAGTTTCCAACGATTGCAGCATTTTTGGTATGCTTTTAACAAACCATTCATGGCTTTAACTATTGCGTTCGGGCTTTTGGCCGAAACTGTGACTGCTAGATCATCTGCATACAAATAGTTTGTTGGGTTTTTTGATGAGGGCAGGTCAGAAATAAATAAATTGAATAGTTCTTCTTCTTCTTCTACTTCTTTGGCTCAACAACCGATGTCGGTCAAGGCCTGCCTGTACCCACTTGTTGGCTTGGCTTTCAGTGACTAATTGATTCCCCCCCATAGCAGGATAGTCAGTCCTACGTATGGCGGCGCGGTCTATTTGGGGATTGAACCCATGTTGTTAAGTCGTACGAGTTGACGACTGTACTACGAGACCGGCAATTGAATTGTAAAAAAAAAATTTGGAAATTGAATAGTATAGATGATAAAATACTTCTCTGCAGTACTCCAGCTACGGGTACGAATGTTTGAGATTTGGTTTGTCCGATATAAACTGAGTTATTCCTTTTTTAGAGAAATGATCAAATTATTTTTATAAGATATGTGGGTAATTTGAATTGTATAATTTTGTTTAAAGGACCATCATGCCAAATAGAGTCAAATGCATTTGTTAACGCTACGGTTATCACACAGCAGACTGTGTGATAACAACACAGCAGTCAGAGCGCGGTATGAGCATACGCGTTATATGGATTTGAGGTGTGCGGTGCAAACTCACGAACAAGAGCGCGGACTTATCACTGGAGAGAGGCCGCGTGTTTTTTTGACAGATAAACCACATAGATAGCGAAGAAATCAAGTGAATAAAAACGAGAATATAAAAACAGAGTAAGACACACATTTAGTTTACAGTTTTATTTAATAAACCAGAAATTCCGAAAGCAGTATTCTGCTCAAGCAGCATTTTCAGTGTCTAACAAAACTAGACCAGTGGATTCTTTTCTATTTCGATTTTTAGTACTCAATTTTTAGGTCTGTGTAACTGGTGTGTTGTAGACTTACCGGGTTAGAAATTACATTGGAATTGTGAGATGACGTTGTTACATCTGCTATGTATCTGCTATGTGCAAACGTGTATTGTGTGCAATTATTTTTTGCCCTTAGTTTTAGTTTAGTTTAGTAGTTTAGTTTGCCCTTAGGAGAGAAATTGGTCTATAATTTTCTGGGCTCGAGTGATCTTTTCCGGGCTTTGGAATAACCACTATTTATGCTATTTTTCATTGGGAAGGGAAGTAACCAATTTTTAAGCAACTATCGAAAATTATGTTAAGGTACAGTATCGTCTTTACAGGAAGCCTCTTAATTTCATTGTTGTTGCTTTCGTAAAAAAAATCAATTTTTTTGTTGCTTTTCTTTCTTGTGTTTCAAGTTAAGTGATGCGAGTTTTGAAAGTGTGTTTTGAGGGCATTGCTTTTTTCTATGGCGGTTAATAACATTCTGTTCTCTAGTTAGAGGGTTGGAATAAAGTGTTACTCGTATTTAAGTTTATTTACAATTTTAAAGAGGCTATTAGTGTTATTTCCTGTGTAATTATGTTATTTAAAGTGAGTGTTGTATAAAACAATGAGGTTGGCGAAAAGTGACAAATTGTTGTGTACAGTTTGTGTTTATTATTATGCCGTTGACAGCCGAACCGTAACGTCGCCGATTTGGCGTTACCAGAGGGAGCAGAAAAAACATTGCCGCGCGAATCGAAAAACGGCCATCGCGCGAGCCATGAGATGAAGTCAGAAAGCATAGGAAAGCTAACGTGAATTTTTTTAACGATCCGCCGCGAAAGTTTACTTTGCTACGTTGTACGATTTGAGCAATAAAGTAGTGCAGTAAACGACGAGTTAAAAAATCACGTGTTTGGCCGCGGTGCCACGGGGCTTTCTCAAGCTGAGAAAACATTCTCAAGCTTTCATTTAAGTTTCTCAAGCACTCGAAACTTGTTCTCAGATGCGAGCTCGTTGCCGTCGTCAATTTTTCTCACTGTGAGAAACTGATTAAGCCACTCATGCTTTATTTGGAGCTTTAAATAGTTTTTGATCGGATTTTTTTTCAATTTTAAACATAAGACACATTTTCCAAAGTGATTACCGATAAAAGAATAGAAAAAGAACTGATTTTTCAGTTAGCCGATCGCTGCATCCTCAACTTTCTCAAAGATTCTCAAAGATTCTCAAAATCGATTTTGTTCCTATTCAACAAACGCTGAGAACGAGGATTTCTCAAAAGCACTCATGAGTGCTTGAGAAAATGAGCGTTGAGAATCCCCATGGTCCCGCGGTCTTTAGTTTCAGTAGAAGAAAGAATTTTGCTTCTAGAACAGTGAGGGACCATGCTTAGTTACGGACCTGGGCGATTTGATGCTCTATTTCTTTTTCAATGTCACAGTAAGCATTTTTGAAGGAAAATAAGGTTGTGCCTTTGCTATTTTTTTCTATATTTGTTTCTATGCTTTATAAGAGCTATAATATTGACTGGAATAATAATACAGTAGAACGTCGATTATCCGGGGACGGATTAACCGGCGGGCGGCTTACTCGTGCGCATAAATCTGACAGCTGTTCATACGTACGGCGAAAGTTTTCAGCGATAGTCAATTGGGTAACCAGTTTCTTGTGCAGCTCTGTAGTGTCTAGTGGTATTTTCGAAATTCGTTTTTGTTCATGAACAGTTGTTAAACCTACAGTTATTGATTAAAGTAATATTCTACTAACGATTCATCGATTGATTCCAGGTGAATTAATCATAAAACTAGTGAATTTCATATGTTTTATATGCGTTTGACATTTCTTGGACCATTATCCGTGCAAATCGATTAACCGGCAACCGCCCGGTCCGGAGCTGCCCGGATAATCGACGCTCTACTGTATTATACTTTCCCGGAATTACTTTTGGGATGGCACATTGTTTTGCTGATGCAATGAGAGTAGTAAACTTTCGGTAAGGTCTATGTTATTTTTAAAAAAATATTTGAAATTCTTCCAATTTGCCTTGCTGTAGTTGGAAATAGAGTTATATGCGACAAATTCAAAAGATGAGTTCTTAATGGTGAATGATCAGACGTGAGAGCAGTTTTGGTTCGTAATTCCGTTGTTGTACACATGTTATTGGTTAGCATTAAATCCAGAGTGGAGGAGTTTCTGGTGGGGTTGGATGAAATGTATGTGGGTTTATCTGGGAAATGTATAGAAAATTTACCTTTTTGAGCTTCTTTAAAGAGGAGTTTCTGGTTGTCACTAGAATTCGAACAACCACTTTTTAGTGTTTCGATTATTCTTAGCTGATTGTGTTTCGATAATTGGCGTTTTAAATTGCATTTGATCAGTATTAGAACCCCTTCTTATGGTCCCGTTAGTCTGTCAACTCTATATACTTTATAAAACAGAATAGAAAAAGTATGCACTGGTTTTAGAAAAGTTTCGACAACCAACATAGCGTCTATATCATGTTGGTTTAAATCAGGTATGTCAAACTGGCGGCCCGCGGGCCGCATGCGGCCCGCGTCGATTCTGAATGCGGCCCGCGAGAATATTTTGAGAATTGCTAAAAGCACTGCAAACCATAAATCTGTTATTACTATTTGTCAAAGTGTATTAAATTTTCCAGAGAAGAACAATCCTTTTGTTGGTATATGGAAACTAACATGAATGTACCCATAACATCTCATAAACTTATTCTACACAAAGGTACATATCAATCGAGACCCTTAAGAATCATTGGGCCTCATCGCGAACGAAAGTCGATAAAATTTATCCGATCGGTTAATTCGCTCGAATCCACCGGTGGAATTTATTTTCCACCGGTGGATAATTTTCTCCACCGGTGGATAATTTCTCCACCGGTGGATAACTCTTTCCGATTCGAGTAGCCATTGATTTTGCCTATCTGTCAATCACACTTTTGTTTACATTTAGAGGTGTTGTTTTGCGGAATGAGTAAAATAGTAAATTTTGCTTATTTACGGACCATCTAGTGAAGAATCCACACCAGGCCTTAGACAGTAATGACTGTAGGCCTATTCAAACAATCCGGGTAAAGTGTAAAACGGGTTGTAGGCTGAACAAGTCTAGTTGAAACAAAATCGTATGAACTGGAGGACGAGGTTTGAATCCTTTCTGAGCTTGCCACCTTCACTGACGCTTGTCCTATGCCATATACCATGTGCGTCCATCAACTCCAGCCACCGCGAACGTTGGATCCGTGAACGTCCGTATTTTACGCCCTCGTGCAAAAATATATTGAAACAACGCGGTACACTTATTCCGTGCAATAAGAAGTGTCCGAAACCGCTCACGGTCTCTCGCCCTCGCCAGTCCATTATCCTGGCCTTAATGACTGACGCCTCCAAGTCATCTGGCCACTTAAATTTAAACCTACTACGCCCTCTCCGCAATTGCGGATTTAACCGTAAGCGGACTGATTGACCGCAGGAGGCTCCGTGGATATAAAGTCCAGCATATATGTGTACAGTAGTCTCATCGTGGACCTCCATGAACGATAGAGGCTCCATGGACGAAGAGACTCAAAGACTACAGGGGCCCATATATGAGGGATTCCGACCAATACCCCCCACTCCCCCAAGAAAAAAATTAATGTGTATTTGATTCAAAGCCAAGAGATGAAATTTCCCCCCACCCCCTCTCCCTGCACAACACCTGAGTCGTTCGTTTCCATGTGTTTAACATGGCCTGTCCACTGAAGCCTGGCGAGCTTGATACGACAATGAATGTGCTTCCACACATACGATGATGATTGCGTCAGATTTGATAAAAATAAAATAACTACGTTAAAATTGTAATCTATGCAATTCAGTATAGATGCTATTCAAGTATACATATTCGTTAAAATGGATGAACAAAAAAATTCATTGGGTGACGCGTTTGTCACGAGGCGTGGAACTTAGCGATGTGTGTGTCAATCCGAACACTCCCGGGCTGTACCCTTCCATAAGCGACCCTGAGTTTTTGGGGATAGTCCGGAAGGTACAAGTAGGCACAACACCTTCGATAGGTGCAAAACAACGCAAACGATTCCGACCGGAACTCGCCGCTCCAACGGATATGAGTTGCTTATTATTTCTTGTACCTAGTGATAATACTGGTCTTCCCAATCTCGTTACATTTACGTGTCGGAACCGATTCTAACATGCCATAAGGCCATAACATGAGGTTGGATAAAAGAGAAGGATTAGCAGAAAAGGATTTTTTTTGGTTTCTTATTTCTTAGCTTGAACTATAAAAACTAGATACCTGTTATAAACCTAAATTTATGTGTTTTGATTATTTATTAAAAAAATTTATATTTTCTAAAAAATAATATTCTAGCTAAATCGAGTGATAAAACATCTTAAATAACTCAAACAGCGATAAAACATTCTTTTATGCGAGCTGTGAAACATGGTTTTTAATATTATTTAGTTTTCCACTGTTATATCAACTGGGGTGGAGCAGTAGATATGACTAACCGACTGAAATGGTTTTTTTTATATGAAGTTTTCAACTGCATATCCCACTGCTCGACTTTTTAACCACGTTGCTATGGCGGCAAACACCATTCCACTCCACTACCAAACCGATCGGTTAGCGAAGATTCTGATTCAGAAAACGCAATTGGATAACATTGGAATTTTGCTAACCGATCGGCTAAATTATCCACTCCGTTATCGACTTTCGTTCGCGATGAGGCCCATTGAATCGAATGCAAGCTCAGTCGTATTATGTTTCGATTAAATTCTGAATATTAGCATAATTTTGTGCACACTCGATTGCACATTCTGTATGGAAAAATAGATCTGCGTCAACTGGCTACAAACGAAAAAGGAATGAAAATAACTTGATACATACACTAGGAAACTTCGCAACAACTAATGATGGATTGTCAGAATCGCATCCACGGCTCAAAACCATTTTCGATCTTAGCTATAGCAACTTCGAATCCGGCCAAATCAAACCAACAGTTACCGTTCAGTGCCGTCCGAAGCCTATAGAGCCGTTAGGAGCCATTCGGAACCGTTGGAGTCATCGGTTGTCCCACCGAATTTGACAATCTCCATGCCCCCGACTGCCGAGTAAAGGATTCATTCGGCTCCGATTTTTTTCCGACCTTAGAATGTTACATCATTGATATTCGATTGGAGCCACTTCTGTTTTTTGTCATAAACATGCCACCATAAATGTTAATAAAAGTGGTTGTAGCCAAGTTGCAATTATTTGTACCCCCCATTCTGCAAGACGAATTAATGTACTTTCCAACCTCTCCAAAAATTAAAACAAAAATAATATGATTACGCTTAAGCATAAGGGATTTAGATCAAGGATAAAAACAATTGAAATGCCGAAGCCTTGCAATACAAAGCTAATTAATTAATAGAGATTAATAGAGCTCAAACAGTCCTCAATTCCTCAATTCGTGAATCATCTCCCTTCAAGTGTCAAAAACAGATTTGCCGATCTGTATGGAATCACACTCCACGAATCTTCTTCAGATAAAATTATCGTTATTTAAAAAAAGTTATTCGTAAAATACGAATATATATTGTTATAAGAAATGAATATGCCACCAGAACACTTGGAACTTGGAAATTAGCGAAAAATAATGTATAAACACGAGTTTTTACATTTTTTTCCTTGATCTGTCAAAAAAATACAAGTGTAAACAGTTTAAAATTAGGCTACTTATACTTACCTCGGGTGAAATCATGTAATCTACAAGAACTGCAAAAAAATAGGAATGACAGCGAACAGAACGGAACTTCCTACGACTCACAAAAAACGATAGAAAGCCCTCGTGTACGATAAAAGCAACAATTATGAAAAATAAAGCTGTTTACACAAGCAAATATTTTTGTTATTCATCCAGCGATGGATAGTTCGGATTGCATGAAAAAGATTCACCACAGGCTGCTAGACTTCCGCTACTTCAGTGAAAAAGTGTGTTTGACAGATTTTTGCTAGCACAACTTCCGTAAGAGAACGCGAGTAATGAAAAATATCCTATTTGAATAATAACATTGAAAGTACAATAAACATTTTTTCTAATATAAAAAAGAGCACATATGAAAATAACATCGTGAATTTGTACATAACAAACGATTCCAGATAAGAGGCGAGTAGTACAAAAACTCAATTAGATTAAAAATAAAAATGTAAATAGTACTTTAGATAAATATTGGGGTATTTTTTCCATTCTCCACTTTGCGGCCCGCGAATCACTGAAAATTTGTACTTGCGGCCCTCTGATGAAATGAGTTTGACACAGCTGGTTTAAATGATAGATAAAATCCATCTTTTTATTGGATATGCTGTTCGCATTCCAGTATGAAATTGTTCATTTATTAGAGCAATACATCACGGGAAAAAAATTTAGCGACTACTTCGAAGATCACAGTTATTTTATCCTGTTTTATTTTGCACTTTTGTAGCTTGGGAAATACTTCGCTTACGATTGGAATGATTTCAGAAGAATTAAAAAGATCGCCTGACGCGGTTTCATTTTGTCTAAAGTTTATAAATTTGGCTGTGTTTTGTTTAAGTTGTTTCCATCCCTGAATTGTTTTTGTCTGTTTTTGTCTGAATTTAGACATTTATTTTGCAATAATCCACAAAAATTGAAAAAAGTGATCTTTTCGACGAATAACACTGCGAAAACTGTATGTTTATGAGTAAAAAATAATTATTATTTATAATACTTAAAGATTTCGAGCAGATGATACTACTCGCAACCAGTGTTGTTGATTGTCGACATTTTTTATGATATTCGCAGTAAGCGGTTGTCAAAATCATTTTTTGATCATGATATTCATGGTTACCGTGACACGACTTTCCAAGAGCGACAATCATTTAGGCAATAACCATCAACGCTTTTGCGATGACATGATAGCAAAAAAAGTAGAATGAATGTCATTTGACATTTTTTTGCTCGATACAAATAGCTGAAATGTGATGTCGGCTGTAGGTGTTCACATGATCAATAAAATTTAAAAATATTATCTAGTAACTTTCCCAGTGTAAGCTTTGAACATAAAATCAATTTCATAAATTTTCCTGATTGGTCCTTTTTTCAGACATTACAAAACAATTTATTGAGTGGAATTTGTAGGAACTTGGGTTCAGAAATCCTCGAAATGTTGCTTATAAAACTTATTGGTAGCTAATTGGCTAACACAAACAGCACTCACTTCCAAGATCCCTTGCCACCATGGCCCCGTATCAAAAAAGAATACATGGTAGAGTTTTTCAAGGATTTTCAACGCTGAGTTTTTTAATACTATCTTATTTTTATTTTTTATTTTTTAAATGTCTTAATGTGGTTTGTTAAAAAATTCGTAAGTTGTAATTAAATGTTAGCGTGAGTTAAAGCTGACATTTGCAACTTTTGGAATTGTTGTTTTAACTTTTGGTTAAAAATGTTCTAGGAGGGTCGTTCATTTTTGTTTAATAATTAATTAATTAATTCATTAATTAATTTAATAATTATTAACAACCCATTCGCACAGAAGGTGTTATTCCCTGTAATTGCCGACAGAGGGCGACGCGGTAAATGCTTAGTGTGGACAACGTCCAACACTGATCGGGACGAGTACTCCCGAAGGCTCAGGATCGGGGCTACCGGAGAGAAGAAAGCTCACTCTTTCGCCTTAGCCCGAGACAAGTGACGGATTTTTTAGCGTCTCATACTAAAATTCTAACTTAAAGGCAGCTTAAAAACCGCTTGTTTTTATTAATAATAATTTACTGCGAGCGAAAGAAAGAGAGCTGTTGATAACTGTCGTGATCGTCGAATGAATCTTCCATTGAATAAAGCTATTTTTTTTATTATTTTTTTGTACCAATCCTTTTATTTCTCGATGTATCCGTTGTGAGTTCCACCACAAGACTGTAGCACGTTATTCCGCGTCCTGTCGTTTCACGATTCCCCTCTATTTTTGCCTGACAATTGTTTTGACAGTTCTGACATTTTCGCCTGATTTCAATATACATCTTGATTATCTGTTTATTCGGTTATGATTTCCGTTGATATTCTACCTTTCTCTCGTCGTCTTTTTTCATTATATTTTCTACCCTATCTTATTCCCTACAATAACGTCTTTTTTTTTCGTCCCACAGATCGCGCATATGTAAGAACGCTGTTGTACAGATGGTGTGCATCTGGTGACTGATTTTTTTGTTATGATTATCCAACTGATCGAACGCGGGTGTGTATGATTCTATGATATTTTTCTTTTCTTTCCACAAAGCAAGCGGTATCTTTTTTTCGGCACCAAGCGAACAATATGCAGACGACGCACAGCGACGGGTATTCAACGTAATCGTTCGGTAGAGCTTGAGACTCTTAATCTCAGGGTCGTGGGTTCGGGCCCCACGTTGGGCGCCAAATGTTGCCTCGAGCAACAGAATTTGTTCAACTCGAAAAAGTCCACGAATAGTAAACGTAAAAGTTCTTTTAACACTTTATTCAACGTTATTACAAATTCTTATGTTACAAAGGCCAGATCAATTAAAAAAACGGTTTTATTTATTTCATTATTGTTATAAAATTTTTTATATTTGTTCATTATATTAGTTATAACATTATTGAACCTCAATTTATACCCCCTCAAAGTAATTAAACATCTTCCTTATTCCATTCATATATAACAGGAAGGATTTATAACTCTCGTGTGTGTCACGTTATCACTCGGTATTTATTGCGTCTTATCACTATAACTGTCAGCGATGCTTTGCTTTGTTCCCTAATTCTATATCCGGTTGCCAACGCAGTTGGCATAACTCGATTCAGTGGAAGGTTGGGGTGCACAGCGACAGGTGGCGTACCTGCTATAATTTGTTACCTGCTAGGCGAAGATCGCTAGAACTGGTCTAACGCGAATCGAACGGTTAGAACTGGTCTAAAGCCGTAACGGTCACTACAATTTTTTTCAAGTAAGGGCTGGTTCAGCTTGAACAGTAAAATGTTTTCCAACGTATCATCGTTCATTCTGATCCGTTTATCAGATAAAATCAAACCAAGTGCGTTAAAAGCACGCTCCACAGATACCTGGTTTGATGGTATTGATAAAAGTAATGTCGCTATTTCATACAGTCTAGGATGAGTGGATTTTCGTATTAACCAAAAATTCCAAACATCAAAATGCGAGTTTCGATAGGCTTCTGCGCCTTTTGATCAGAAAAAATAGAAATAAAATGTTGAGTTATTGAAAAACTTTTTCGTTTATATCATTTTTCTCACCTAATTCCGAATGTTGCTGACTCAGTTCGTTGACGAAATCCTCCTTTATAAAAATGGTTCAACATTTCGAAAATACCTCCCCACCTGGTTGTTGAGTAGAGAGGTGGGAGAGATTCATTGTTGAAGATAGTCTTGTAAATAATTTTTCGGCAGTTATTCGATACTGCAGTACATTCACGAATCCCCCCATCGAATGTCTTTTTTTATATTTTGATCACATCTACTACCGAAAGTTGCATGGTACGAAAGGCACATCTTACAAGAGTGATACATTAGTAAAGTTATTTTTCTATGGTTTCTGTATAATCTAAATAATGATTCGGAAGTGAACAGTTTTCTTCTTCCTCAAGTGGGTTGAACATGACCTGGGCATCAGATTGAAGATGCTTAAAGGCAACGATCATGTTCGCACCATTATCACAGGTGACCGTGAAAATGTGTACCAATGAAATTTCATATGGAGTGAGTATTTCTATGATCTTTGTTTTCAAAAATTTTCCGGTGTGTCTATTATTCAGCTCAGCCATTTCTTATTTACTTTAAACAAAGTATTATTCATACTTCATCAACACTTTCAAGATAGGTGAAACATGAAATCCGCTGCAACTCGCACGCGTGTATTAAAAAAGATTAAGTTGAGAAAGAGAATTTTTACCAATTGTATAAATGACGATATCCTTTTGTAATTCACAATAATATTGGATGTTGATCCCCAATATGTGGCGTCCAAGACGAGTTCAAGTCAATTTTCAAACATAAGAGTTTTCCTTTCAAAAATGTGGTAATTTCCTAGCGAATTTTTCAAGCAGCAGCTCCAAGATGGCAACACAATATTAGAACGGTTGAGATTCATCTTCAAAGCATGACAAATAGTTTGCAGAATCAACCCTAAGCCTTCCCATTCGACGCACATCATGGTACGTTATGGGAACATGTTAGCTTCATCATACCTTTTGATATAGGCCATTTTGATTTTAATGAAACGAAACGACGATTCAGAGACCGTTTAAGAATTAAAAAATATTTAATTTATACTAATTGTTATTACTAAAGCTTGTGTAAATATTATTTGACAGAATTGCCACACAAAAAAATTAAATATAATATATTTACAACCATTTTCTTCGTCGATAGTACAAACGAAGTGTCCATTTTCGAAACCCACACAACCTTCTGCTAGAATTTCACGGAGTTTTAGCTTTTCTCCTGATGTTTATGACATTTTTATTTAACAATATTGGAATTGGAATGTGTTTTTTTACTACCTTGTTTCACTCAGAATAAGCTTGTTCTGTTCACTAACGCCTCTGAATTTTTGAGGACGATAATCGCAAAGCCAACTGCGTTCAACACGACCTAAGTTACTTGTATCCCGGGAAAATTACAATCAAATGAATACACCAAAAAAAATATCATCGTGTCAAATGATTTTTTTCCGTGATTGTCGAACGACAGCGTGAATCTAGAATGCGATACTTCAAAATGTATCAGTTTTGTAATATTTTATGTCGACGACTATCACCGTTCGCAACACTCCTAGCAACACTCCTCGCAACCCTCGCATTGTTTGACGAGAATGTTTAACGGGTATGCTAGAAAACGAAGCGGAAAATAATTTAGTGCCGAACACGTTAAAAGTTTTTTTGTGATAATTTAGCTTGTTGTATCTTTGTAATTAATAAACAGTTATTTGTCGTAGTTCACTGTATTTATTTCTGCCTCGTGATAGCTTCCTTGCTCGTTGGCTTCCCTTTTAGTTCTCCCTGACGGTTCTTCTTCCAGAACCGTAGCAATAGACGATGCGCAATCTCAGATTGCGCATATATTTACACCTGCTTCTAACTACGTTCGAATCGCAAACCGCCTGCTTCGAATTGCATGCCACTACGATCGAATGCGTGCATCCACGGTTGAATCGCGTGCCAATACGGTTGAATCTCGTTCCACTACGGTCGAATCATATGCCACTACGATCGAACCGTGTGCCGCTACCATTGGATTTCTGAAAGGTAGGGCACAGCAGACTGTTTGTTTGGGTTTGAAAGCTGTTTCTTTTTTCAATCCATTCTCGGATACCATAAATCCAGAAATGTTTGCCTTCCGTAATGCTGCATGTAAAAAGTACGAATATTAGCAGAAATCTAGGATTATACTCTCAATCAGAGAATAACTACCTTTTTTTAGAATTTTAGCATCCGACAAAAAAAGAAAGAGCTTTCAAACGCAAACAAACAGTTTACTATGCTCTAGCTTTCAGAAATCCAATGGTAGCCGGCTCACGATTCGATCGTAGTGGCCAAAGTCTATATAATACAGAGGTCGATGCAAAGCTCGATTTTGGTCCACCATTTTGAAAGCTTATTTTTGACAGTTACACCTGTTTCCATCTACGTTCGAATCTCGTGCCGTTTGCATCGAATCGCAAACCGCCTGCTTCGAATCACATGCCACTACGATCGAATGCGTGCAACCATGGTTGAATCGCGTTCCACTACAGTCGAATCGCGTTCCACTATGGTCGAATCATATGCCACTACGATCGAATCTTGTGCCGCTACCATTGGATTGCTGAAAGCAAGAGCATAGTAAAATGTTTGGTTACGTTTGAAAGCTGTTTCCTTTTTTGTCGGGTGCTAAAATTCTAATAAAAGGTAATTATTCTCTGATTGTAAGTATAGTCCTTGTTTTCTACTAATATTCGTGCTTTTTACATGCAGCATTACAAAATGGAACGTGGGGTCATTAAAAAAATAACATCTAACGAAGACCGCGAACGCATTGTTCGAGCCTGCGACCAAGGCAAGAATATGAAAGAAATTGCCGAAATGCTGCACTTGAGGCATTCTACGGTACACGGCATCGTAAAGAAGTACCGAGAAACCGGTGTAATTGAGGCGACAAAACGAACGACACCGAATACGAAAAAGCTTTCACAGCGTGAGATTGCTAGTATCTGAGAATGGATTGACGAGGATTGCTCACAATCATTGAAGGAGCTGGTGGCAAAGTTAAGGGAACATCACCAAGTCGTAGTTTCTACTACGACTGTAGCTCGAGCCATTAAAGGATTCCACTACTCTTTCAAAAGAGTTTATAAAGTTGCTGAGCGAGCGCTACTGCCAGGATTGAAAGAAGTTCGGAAGATGTATGCCGAGAGGTTCCTGCAGTTACCGAACGAATACGCCGATGATGCCATAATTTTCATCGATGAAGTTGGGTTCCAGGTGAACATGCGTGTTGCTTATGGACGATCGCCTGTTGGTGAACGAGCAGTGAAGGTTGTTCCTACCCTTCGTTCACGCAATATTTCTATTGTATGCGCTATGACGAGGAAGGGCATCGTACACTACCAACATCGCAACTCAGCTATCAACAAAGTATTTTTTATTGAGTTCCTCAGCGATCTCAAAACTAAAATAGCAGATTTGGGCATCGGTAGATGCATTTTAATAATGGACAACGTTCCATTCCATCGCAGCATTGATGTACGGAATGCTATAGAAGAAGGAGGCCATACCATAATGCTACTTCCACCGTACATCCCTTTTTTCAACCCAATTGAAAATCTGTTCAGTAAATGGAAGTCATTAGTCAAACGATCACAGCCGTTAAACGAAGACCATCTTATGACTTCTATTTCGAATGGATCGTCTCTAATAACACGCCATGATTGTGAAGGCTTCGTTCGTCATTTGTAGTCGAATATTGGTCGCTGTGCAAACAGAGAAGAAGATTTTGAATAGTTTATAGTCTAGTTATAGTTTGCTGTTGTGCCATAGAATGGAGTTTAGTATGCTCATTACATACATACATATTTATGAATTTGGGCACGTAACATTAATTATCAGCGTTGTTTCATTATTTAAAATGCTTTTCACATTGATAAGCATTACATACAATACATTAAATTTGTTCAAAAAGCACGAATATTAGTAGAAAACAAGGATTATACTTACAATCAGAGAATAATTACCTTTTATTTGAATTTTAGCGCCCGACAAAAAAGGAAACAGCTTTCAAACGTAACCAAACATTTTACTATGCTCTTGCTTTCAGAAATCCAAAGGTAGCGGCACAAGATTCGATCGTAGTGGCATATGATTCGACCATAGTGGAACGCGATTCAACCGTACTGGCACGCGATTCAACCATGGTTGCACGCATTCAATCGTAGTGGCATGCGATTCGAAGCAGGCGGTTTGCGATTCGATGCAAACGGCACAAGATTCGAACGTAGATGGAAACAGGTGTATATGGAAAAGTTTGTAAACGATTCCACACAACCAGACACTTTTTAGGGCTAATTGTGCTTTTTCTGCACAAAACCTAGTGTAACTATACATTTCCTTCTCATGAACGTGGCATGGAGTAGTTTTTTCAGTAATTCATCACTTTAAAATGACCAAAATCAGAAATCTGGCCTCTTAGCTTTGACTCTCTTGAGCTGCACAAGATTTCATCGTAATTTCGCGCACTGATCTTGTTATAATTGATAATTTCACTATAATTCTATCTTTTCTTGATATTCGTCAACTTTTTAAAGTACAATATTACAAACAAACGATGTAAAAATGGCCGAAAATGCTTTCAGACCACTGCATGCACAACAACTAAAACCTCAATGTATGCTACGATGAAACTATTGAAGCTTTTTCATCCAGCTGTCAAAACTTTCCCACGCTTTTTGATCAAATGTTCTGGACGACTCGACCTCTGTATTATATAGACTTTGATATAGACTTTGGTAGTGGCACACGTTTCTACCATAGTGGAACGCGATTCAATCGTACTGGAACGCTCGATCGATTCGATCGTAGTGGCATGCGATTCGAAGCAGGCGGATTGCGATTTGATGCAAACGGCACGAGATTCGAACGTAGATGGAAACAGGTGGATTTTATAAGTATTATTTATTATTATTTATTATTTTTCATTTATTATATATAATTTATCGTTATTTATTATTTATTCATTTCTTAAATTGTTTGCCTCTCTGGGTTATACAATTTTTACTTAAAACTAAGGAAGGGGGATTGAAGGATGGGAAAAATTTGTGGAGGGAATAGGTTAGAACGAATCCAGTAAGAGAGCACGGAAGCGGGATAAAGGAAGAGTAATGTAAAAAGGTTATGCTTATTATTAAAGGACTAAGACGCTCTAAGCCACGGGTCGTTCTGTGCGAAAGTTTAACACATCCGAGGAATGAAAATGGGGGGTCTGTCACGAAGACAACGGGAAGGAGCATACAGCGGAATGTTGGACAGTAAAGAAGGAGCATCAATATTGGGGCCCTTTCCGTTTGAAGTTCGTAGACTGAAATTTCAGCCTGTTTGTTCCACCTTTAACGCTTCTTGCGCTTTCTAATATACGTCGAATTGTAGCTCTATAGATGTTTCTAGCTTTGTCTGTTGCTATCCCTTCGATTTTTTCTATTTTAAAGACATGTAAGTGTCGATTATCTGATTCAAACGGAAAAGTGTCAAACAAAACCGCGCTACACGAACTGAAACGAAATCTGTATTATACACGCTTGTTAGAGACTTCTTTCGTTGACTCGAGACATTGCTACCAAATTGATTTGAAATGGATTTGTATGTCAAAACAAACTGCAACGCGTAACGCAGGAAGTATCGTACCAATTAATAGTTATTTCTACGTGTGGCATTTTATTGTTTTTTAAATATGTTGGCAATGTCATGAAAAGTAGCGCTTGTGGTATGATTCTCTAATTTCTGTGTATTTTGTTATTCCCTTCCTTTTTCCAGTGAATAATTGAAAAAAAAAAAACTCTTTTGAATGTAATTACATGCAATTCGTGTGGTTTAAATGTATGTATTTAGTAGTTAAACCGTAAAACAAAACGCTTTCCGTAGCTTTAACCTGACGGAAAGCTGTTGGACAAAAAACGGTCTCCGTTTGAGTCAGGTAATGCAAATAACCTTCGTTCAGTTCGATATATCAAACCAGGGACAAATCGAGTTCTCTAACACGGATCATAATAGAAAATGAGCATTTTTGGTACTTTTTGTCAAGCAGTTGAGCACTGTAGTCTGTCTCTTCCTTCGTTTTTGAGAGCTTTATTTAGTTTTTATTTAACAGACGGATCTATTGGTCTAATCGTTTATATTACAAATACAGTGGAGCGCCGTTTATCCGGGCTTCTCGGGACTTGACCTTGCCTGGATAAGCGAATAACACGGATAATGAGTCAAATGATATATTTTATCACTAATTTCTGATTAGGTTTTGCTAAATTTTATTATTTTTTGATAAAAATAACCCAGTTTTTATTTACTTCATGTTTTTCCAATGCGAATATTTAAAATTTGCCATGAATGATAGTGGTTTTTGTTATGACAATGTGGTCTTATAACCGCTTTTTCAAATATCCTCCTCATAACGCAATGTCACTTTTGTATTGAACTGTCAGTTCTCAACAGCACGGATAAACGGAAAGCCGGATAAAAGGTACCCGGATAAACGGCGCTCCACTGTAATACCACACATACGTCAGACATATAGGGTAAATGTACCTATAGTGGTGGTAGTACCAATAGTGGTGGTATTGCACTAAAATGCGGTTCATACGGCAAATTACAAGTAATTAAGTTATTTAAGTTAGTGTGAAATGTTCTTTAGCCTTTTACAAAGGGTTTAAGAGTTAAATGGGGCCATTCCGTTACTTAGTGACCGAAAAATCCATTATTTTGTGAAATGAGTCAACATTTTTCCAAAATCCTTAGGATTTCATAACGAAACTCATTTTTCTGTTAACGTTCTAAATGACCACATAACCACGCAATTACTAGTTTTTCAACATAACTGTTATGAAATGTTATTGTTTTACTAAAATTATTTGCCTTTTGACCATATTTATGCATTTTTGAGTGTTTTTACCATAGTGCTATTATAGGTACACAAAACAGGCATGTTCCTATAGTGGTTATAGTTATAAAATCAATAAAAACAGGTCGTTTTAGATTTTTTCGAGGATAATTTTGACATGTCGTACTGTTTTCACTAAAATAAGCAACAGAAATGAGTTTTATGTAAGTAATGTACCAAAAACAGGCCAAAATTAGCTTATCTGACTGAATGATAAATTGACTTCAAATCAAGCACACTCTTCCGGGTGTAGGTTGACGACAGGTGTGATGCAGTACTTTAGTGAATAGTTTCATCAAGCAAATTTATACATTTTTTACGATCAAATTACGCAAGAAACCAACATTATGGCAGTAATCGTTGTTATTCATACGAAAACAGCTTCGAAACTGAGTTTCATTAATATTATACACCGTTTTTGATGCATCTTTGTTTACCACCACTATAGGAACACAATACGACGACTATAGGAACCATAGCACCATTATAGGTACAACGAAGCAGTCACAAAAATATGTATTTTTTCGTAAATTTGATGTATTTCATGATAAAAATGGTTGTGATTGCGTAGATAAAACATATTCCAATTGCTATGTGTTAAAATATTCAGAAATTATCCTTCCTCACACTTTAAATCCATGTGCCTGAGCAGATTTCAGATTTGACTGAGCAGGTTCAACTGCTAATATCTCAACGAATAATCCATTTTTCGGCTAGAATGCTACAGTGGAGCAAAGATAAACTTCTATTCTTTGTAAAACAACATAGTTGTATCACAAATCAGCACTAAAAGTCCAAAAATTTATTTTTGAAAAAAATGTAAACATCGCGGACGGCTCCAGCTATTATTCCCTGCGAAAAGACTTCATATAATGGATGAAAATGAATGCGGCGGAATAGGAAATTATTTCGGGCCAAATGAAGTAGCACGTCAGAATAAAAATACGTCTCAAGTAAGATGAATTGTGCAGCTCACTTCGCAAAGTGACTTGGTAAACCCTGTAATGCATTTTTGTTGTTTCAATTGCACTTCAAGCGGTCAGAGAGGCACTAAAGGCGGGGGAGTTAAATGATTGGAGCATGATGGTGAAAATCGTATCTTTAACTTATGCATAACCTATCCTACCCTTTTTCGAAGGTGGTCCTTAAAGTGTGGGAGGCCTAATTCCTTCATTTGATCAGAGTTTGGCCATTTTTCTGACACTAATTGTGTGACAAATTGCCATGTAAGCAGCCATTCTTGACGGTTAAGCTAACGAAAGAAGCGGTTTAATGTCCAAAACAGTGCATTTTGTGATGGCCAATAAGGTCGGGAGAATAGATGGGTCACATTTGGTTGATGGGTCATGCTGCATTTCATCGTAGCTGGTCATGTAATAGCTTGAATGAGTGAGTTGTTACAAACATGTTTTGTTTGAATAATACCATACCCAGAAACTGGCCAAATATGTTAAGGTGCATCAAATAATTCAGGAATTTGTTTCAAATTAGGCTCTACTAACATATTAAAACATGTTTAACACGTTAACACTATGTGGCTGACGGGTTTTTTCCGATCGGGCCACGTCAGCCACATAGTGGCTGACACATTACACATTGTAAAAGACGTGTTACAAGAGATAAATTTGCACGTATTTGATCGGTTCTTTCACAATGCTTTTCTTTTACGGTTATTATTTCTCAAAAAAATGATTCAAATATCAAAATTAGTTTCTATTATGTTTTCATAAATAAATGAGAATGAGAATGAAAAATAATTAAAAGATCTTGGAGTTCATTTATTCATCCTTTACTTTTGATGCACAATCTTAAAACACTCATCACAAAGTTGAGGTTGATCGGGACAGCTTGGACAATACGTAAACGATCTTTTCACAGTTTCACGTGCCTTTCATCGGCCCATGCTTTGCCTGTCATTGTTGTAGCATCGTTTGCATGCGCGTACCAAAGCGTTGCAAAGCGTTGGAGTCGGAATGTCACCGACTTTTGCGAGAGGTAAAGAAAGGGAAGGGAAGGGAGGGGAGGGGGGGGGGTTCCAAAAATGAAATTTCATGGAATTAGCCCAACAAACGACATTATGGAGCGACTGAGACAACAAAGAGAATTGGTGAATTTGATTTAAAAGAGAAAAAATGCCAAAGCAAATGCATTCGTTTCAAAGAGTGATTCCGTGGCCTGACGGGGCAGTTCAGTGGGCATGTATGGTGGCAGACAACGTGTTAAATCGCCAAGGTCATACGGTCGACGTCGACTGTAGCGAAAACAGTCTACTAAGATGCAGCAACAATATCTCGTGTAACGGTAGCACCATGGTGGCATTATACCAGGGCTCATGGAGGAAAGGTGAGCTAGAAAAATGATTCAAATTGATAGGAGGCGAGATGGAGAAATATATTCTTGCAGTTTTTAAGTACTTTGGGTGCAAGTTCTGAGAAATTGTACTAAAAAGGTACCACATGTTTCAAGACCAGTCAAGCTGGAGAACATACAGAGCATTGTCATTTCCCCGAAATACCAAACCAGCTGAAACCAAACTGATGAAAATAATTTAATAGACTCTCAATATGATATCCGTTGCCATTTTTTCAATGGAACTTGGCCACGTGGCCCGGAAATGCAATCTCTCTACCAGCGAATAATTGGAACAAGTCTTGGAGGATGTGTGGGTCAAAACTACGCCTTTTTAAAGGTTCAAATGAGTTCTTGTGTTGTGCAAGTAGTCACCAATAGTCATAAATGCAATAAGAAACAAGATCAGGACTCCATAACCTTTGTTTTCTTACGCATATTACGCCAAAAATCTGATGGACGAATACTTTTTGCGCGCCCACCAAACGGCTTTTTTTAGTTTTTTATATATTTTGGTTGGTATAGTACTATTTAAATGCTTATTTTTTAGCAAAACTAGTGTATTGATGGTCCCTTTATCAAACCCCATGATACTTTTACCACCCCATGCCTATTGCGGCCATAATTCGCCTTTTTCTGCAAAATATTCAGCTAGACGAATACTTTTTGGACTGACTGTATTAAATTCATCAATGGAAGTGATGTCAACCGCACAGCCTCCTGTGAAACGAATAACAATGGGTAATTACATGCAAAAACTTCGATGGCAAAACCGAAGTCCCTTTTTTAATCTTTTTTACAGATCACCAGCCTGTCAGTACATCAATTATCAAAATTACAACGAAAGCCAAGAACATTGTAACGACACCAACTTAACAGCAATAGCCACCAACGAAGTGACTGTGACAAATGAAGAAATTATGAAAATGGTCCAGTGTTAACGAGTGAATCGATCAGGTCTTCGTTTGTCTGGAAGAAATTAAAAACGAATCAAAAACGAATAAGGAATCTTCCAAAAATAATGATAGGAAGCTCAACCTAATAGACACAGTGGTGTCGACAATCAGAGATACGGTACCACTTACTGTTGATCAGATGTATCAAACAAATGATACAGTTTCGTTTGAGAATATCAAATCGGCTGAAGAGTTAACTTGTTTTGAAACCAATTTAGGTAATGTCGACCACTTCAACGATGTTCTATCCTTTCTGAATGCATCAGTTAAGAGAAGAGAAGTTAACAATCGATTGCATGAAATTTTGAATTTGGTATTTGATCGAAAATTTCTTCCCGATTATGGGTGGAAGGGAATACGACGATTGGAGGGTCAAAAAATTCCTTTAGCAACGCAGGAAAACACACACAAACAGTTTCAAGGCAGTCGGAACGACTCTCTTTTGTATGTGCACCTTTTGTATGAAGCCCCGTAGATCGCAGGTCTGTAGTCTGCATAATTTATAAAATGGGACAGACTACTAGCTACATGGGCGCTCAGAAGGGGCCCGCTGCTGGAAAATCATCTGCACTTCTCGGGCAAATAAAGAAGACTGCTTTTAATTTCCCAACAGCATGATGCAAACACCCCCCTCCGCCATATGCTCACCGACTATAAATCATTCTATATCGTTCGGATTGTTGAGGAATTTATTACACTTTGAAAAATTGTGACAAATATAATAATTCTGATCTTATATTCAACAACATACATTCATCAACTGAAAATGATTATCTATCCTACTTAATCTCCTAATTATAAATTTACTCTATTTCACCAATGTATGCAATAGTGGAATAACTACCAGCCCTTTACCGTCCTTAACACTGATTGTTACCAATTTGCATCGTATATCTTCAACAGGCACAGGAACCTGTTTTGTAGACAGCGTCTTTGTGTCCGCATAAAAAATATTCAGAATGGACGATCTTCGTGATTCTGTAACATGATTACGTTGCTGTCCAATGTATGTTCCTCGCACAAAAAAAAAACCAGATTGTACTGCATCCTGGAATTTTATGATTGCATTATTTTTCAAAAGGAACCACTTTTCTCGCTGTCCCTTTCTGAGTAAGAAATCCTTTCTGACGTGAAGAGTGGTCTTTTTTTCAATTTTCGGATATGTTTTTTGGTAGTTATTACCAACAATGGTTATTTGTGAGAGCTCTTTCAGCCTGTTTACAATTTGTGGCATAATATTACTCCCTGTAAGTAACAAATTTTTGATCAGCTGCAGCGCACTTACGAACGGATATGTTGAATAATTGTCTAGTGGCCCAAAGTTATCAATGTCGTCGAACATGTGTTTCAAATTTTGCACATTGCTGGTGATTAAAGAAGTACCATATAGCATGAAATATTCGCCTACGAATTATTTGAGCATTTCATCTGCTAATTTAAAATGTTCTGCATGCGCCGGGGATGAAAAAAATGTTACTGCACAGAAAAGTAGTTTGAAATGGTCGTATGCCTGTTTTGGTAGCACATGCCAATGAGCTATTATGCTTGGATAATGAAGAAAATTTTTGTGCCCTGCACCTTTACAAAAGTTAAGGTTGCGCATGCTTCTTAACTTTCTTTTAATTTCAGATGGTAAATTGACTTTATTTATTACTAACGAGATGTAATCTATTTGCGATTGATTCCATTTCATTACCTTTGAAAATTTGCCCTTTTTTCCAGGACCTCATCAGATGCCTGATGACACCTAGATGGATTAGGTGAAGCCAATCAGTGGTAGGGACATCTACTCGAAATCTGTGAGGTCGATCAGAGGAGTGTAGCATATGAAATGCGTCTTGTACTCCCCGTCCTTGAACTTTTTATGCGTTCTTTTTGGTGCATATATCCCGTCAAAATGCAACCGATGCTTGGAATGGTCGTAGCTGGTACTCTCAGTGCATTTTTGGCAGCAATCATACCACGGAAGCGCTACGACTTCTGAAATAAACGTAAGACAATAATAAACGGAATAAGAATATTATTTTTATATGTTCGATGGTCCATTGTAATATTTCTTCATCTTCTTTTTTGGCACAACAATCTGTGCCGTCTTGGTTTGTCGTTATCACCTGATGCGATTTTATCGGACGCTGCTGTCCAACGTTATTTCGGTTCATACTGCAATAATTTGGATGATTTGAATGGTTTAACCATTATAAAAAAATCGCACGTCCAACGTTTTCTGTTAAATCCCATATAAATCGCATCGGACCAGCGTTGCCGCGGCCCTAATGGACTTGACTGTTTGTGTCTTAAATTGCCAATATCAGGATAAATCAATAAACGTAGGACTGTGAACAGTCCAAACGAGGCTTGAATCCAAGACGAGCCTATTGTTACACTGGTGGACATAAAAATAGGAACTTTTTTCTGTGACCGAAAGACATAGTTCTTGTCAGAAATATTTGGTAGCCCTGAAAAGGACTGTTTAAGTGGTTGTTGGGAGGAGGTGTTGCGGTGTTCCACTGAGCGAAAACACATTCTAACGGTCAATCTGGTGACCGTTATTCGCTATCACTTCCTGACAGCGTTTGGCCATATCGCCGATGAGATTACGGCATTCGCTTCTGTCTATGCGTTCCCACATAAACTTGCAGCGTGTCCATAGATCATCGGCTGAACGTGCAGGCTGGTTCTTAAGCTGACGCTTGAGAGTTGACCACAGATTTTCAATCGGGTTGAGGTCAGGACTCAACGCAGGCCACGGTAGAACTTGCACATCCTGGTTTGCCAAATAACATTTAACTGTTCGCGATGTGTGCTTAGAGTCGTTATCATGCTGAAAGATGTAATGCTCTTCGTCTCCGAATTGTTGTCGAGCGTATGGCAACATCTCACGACTAAGTATTTTTCTATACCCTTTCGAGTTCAGTGTCCCGTTGATACGGAACAAAGGACCCGTGCCGTGCCAGGAGAAGCAACCCCACCCCATTACGTGGCCGCCTCCGTGCTTTAGGGTTTTTATCGTATTTTTCGGATGATACGCCTGATTAGGAAAGCGCCAGACGTATTTAATGCCGTCCGAACCATCCAGATTGATTCTGGACTCATCCGAAAAAATGATTTTGCTCCACCAAAAGATGGATGCAGCTAAATGTTCTTCGGCAAACCGAATGCGCGCTTCTACGTGGTGCGGCTGCAGCTTACGAACCTTCTTCGGTCTCCGGGCACAGAACCCAGCGGCGTGTAAACGGCGAGACACCGTTTTCGCCGAAACTTGCAAACCAAGCTCCTGCTTGATACGAGTGCAAGTTTTGAAAGGATCCGCCCTGATCATCTCAACAATCCGCGCGTCAACGTCGGCCGTTGTTTTTCGCGGACGACCTGTCGATTTACCCGTAGCCTCGCTACGAATGGCGTTGTCCACAAACGTCCGCGAACGGCCGAACGCCTTGCAGATTGTCTTGATTGGCACGTTCTCACGATACAGCCCCTGAATGTGTTTTCGCTCCTCTGGTGTGCAGTGCTTTCCGCGACCCATGATGATTTTGTGGAATTTTTAAACAGCAACCTTTCACCTTGACCACTGATGGAAGAATGAAGCACAACACGGTTTGGCTCTCCTTTTATACTGCCGCAAAACGCTGCCGGCACTCAAAACTCAGATAAGTAGCGCACCAAAAATGCGAGTATAAAAGGCAAAATTCGGCTATTACAAATTCAGTACGCCTCGAACTGTTGGCGATGACACACCTAGTGTATGCAAAAAAAACACACAAATTTTTTTTTTCCTATTTTAATGTCCACCAGTGTATATTGTTTAGTGTTAAGTTTGCCATAATATTTACCTTTTATAAAAGCCCGCGCTGGCGTGTCCGCTATGATAGCGCGTACACACCAACATCAACCGGCTTTCCACCCAGTTACAATCCATCTGACTGCAACTGATTCAGCTCCGTCACAAAGGGCCCAATGTCCACGCCGTCTGGTTTTGATGCACCGCAGAATATGGCTACCACGAAAACAGGTGCTTCAGGTAGGTCATCGATTCGCATCAAAATAGGCCGTAGTTCGATAGATTCACTATTGTGCAATGGTAGACCATCTATGTCAAAGTCTGACCTGAGCAAGTCGTGATCGGGCACTTGCTTGCTGAAAAAATAGTCACTGTTAATTAGAACACTTTTTATCATGATGCAGCTAGACATTCTTACCTAGAGTAGGATTTTAAACAGCTAGCAATTCCCTGATACCAATATTGGTCTCCTGCAATAAATTGGAAATGAAGGCTGGTGCTCGTTTTTGTTGACATTTTTATTAAAGTTTGAGCATCTTCCAGAATTTTTAAGTCGGTTTTCCTTTTCAGCAAGCAAAGCAATGAATTCGATGTCGAAACACTGCTTGACAATGCCCAGTGTCGAAGTTCCTCACGAAAAGAAATGTTTTCATTTTCGGCACTGCTTGCACTGTTGTCACTATCATCACTTAGATTCGCTGTAACAATCAAAAATGTCCGAAACGTTCGATTCAGAATTTTCACTGTCCATGTCGCGTTCCTCCAAGATTTCCATGCCGTGATTTCCTCGCTTTCTGCTACAGCAGGATGTGTAACGGTTTCATCTAAAACAAATTCGACAAGAGAAAAAGGGTAGCCATAATCAAAAAGGAAAAAGGAGAAAAGCGTCTCATTGGTGGGAAAGAACAGCAATATTAAATTTGATGACGTCACAAAGCAACAGACGAAGTTGTAAGCGACAGGCGAATTTAGCGAATAGTTTTTTCTGGGGCATTGATAAAAAACACACAGGAAAGCTTTTCTCGTCGATTATTTTATTCGCCCCATGCAAAAAATTTTATTTATTTTTTACATTTCTGCTAGGTCGTAAATCGCGGCGAAAACCGTCTTTTGCGGATAGGGTAGCCTCCCTAAACACGAACCTGCCGAACTACCGACCTCTATCGGTCAGATTCTGTTGATATAAACTACTATAATTCGCGTGATTCGTGCACCGTATCAAGCTCGCCAGGCTCCATTGGGCTGACCTTGTTGTATGCATAGAAAATGGACGACTCAGCCCGTAAAGTCTTAATGTAATTCGTGTGATGGCGTTGGGGCGGTCCCGTGGTACAATCGTCAAATCGAATGACTCAATAACATGCCCGTCATGGGTTCAAGCCCAAAATGGACCGTCCTCCCGTAGCAAGGATTGACTATCCAGCTACGGGGTAATGAATAAAGTCTCGAAAGCCTGTATAGGCCGGCATGTCCGCGTAAGACGTTACGCCAAATATAAGAATATGTTTTCTTTAAAATGTAATGTTTTATATTTCATGTTTTTTTAACATTTCATGATTTGCATATGACGATCAAAGCAGCATATATGTATTTATAAGGATAAAACTTTTATTGTTTACAAAATTTGTATAGTACGTTGATAATTAAAACGTAGTTATGAAAAATAAATACGTGAATTAATTCATAAATAAATACATCTATACCTCAATCCAAAACCCGAACTGACTGAGAGCAAGAGAACAGAAGGATGTGTAGATGAGCGGAGTCGTCACAGAGACACGCTCGCACTCTTGCTATAGTTCGCCAATAAAAAGTAAAACGTTTTATGTTCTTTTATTTAATCATTGTTTTAGTAATCTTTTAAGTTACACATTACATTGATTTCGGATTGTTGATCTCCGATTGTGTTGTGGACTCAAATGACCTTCTAACCCCGCTGCGCAAAGTGATCGAAAACTTCTCAAACTCAATCTTCCAAAATATTTCACAGCCCATGGCTGTGAAATATTTCGCATTCAAAACTGTTGCAAAATTTATAAGTGAAATATTTCGAAAGTTTCGGCGCTGAAAATTTTGGAATGAAATATTTCTTCGATCGGAATCCAAGCGTTTTTCCTGACATTTCTGCTCGCTTTTTCGATTGCTTTTGGCGGAAAGCGATCGAAAATCCGAGGTACAAAACTGCTCGATTTTGTCGTGCGGGACTGTGTTCCCCTAAAGCCGGGTTTCCTCTCCCTACCTACCGGTACCGAGACGGCGGGCACTCATGCTCGTCAGCCGATGGGTATTGCTCTTGCGGAGAGCGCACCAGAGTGCTCCGCTGTATAACGCCCCGCTGCGCAAAGCGATCGAAAACTTCTCAAACTCAAACTGCAAACATATTTCACAGCCCATGGCTGTGAAATATTTCGCATTCAAAATTGTTGCAAATTTATAAATGAAATATTTTGAAATTATCAGCGCTGAAATTTTAGGATTGAAATATTTCTTCGATCGGAATCCAAGCGTTTTCCCTGACATTTCTGCTCGCTTTTTCGATCGCTTTTGGCCCGCACGACAAAATCGAGCAGTTTTGTAGCTCGGATTTTCGATCGCTTTCCGCAAAAAGCGATCGAGAAAGTGAGCAGAAATGTCAGGGAAAACGCTTGGATTCCGATCGAAGAAATATATCAATCCAAAAATATCAGCGCTGAAAATTTCGAAATATTTCATTTATAAATTTGCAACAATTTTGAATGCGAAATATTTCACAGCCATGGGCTGTGAAATATGTTTGTAGTTTGTTACGAAACTGAGTTACGAAACTGCTCGATTTTGTCGTGCGGGGCATCCGGGGCCTCAGGTGTTGAACCTCGCGCTATACTGTAACCGTGCTGATCGTGCAATTGGCTGTGGGTTCACAGCATTGGTCTTCGGACAGCATACCGATGGTTCGTGTGACGCGTGCTGACATTTGTCACAACAATAGATGTAGGTCGCTGGTAGAAGAAACATTTTTTTTAAATTTACATAACTGCTGTCTGAATTTAATTTTTAACAACATACCCTGTCGCACACACGAAAGTGTCTTTCGGAGCAGCAGCTTAAGACAGGCACAGTACACGCCGACTTAAGCACAATAATAAACGCAGCAACTGGCTCTTGGCAAATAATGGCTTGATTAATTTATTCAATTGATTTTATACTCTAAAAATGCTGACCGTCGTCGATAAGCATATTCTTCTTAATCTATTCTTCTTAGCCTATTTTTCCATTTAATCGTTAAAACCAGCGCGCATCGCTGGTGCGTTGCATAACATAGCTAGTCAGCATTTATTGACCTAGCAACGCTTTGTTTTTTAAGCCTAAATTGTCGTCAGCTACATACCTATTACCTAAACTTATTAAATATTTTCTCGGAGGATGGATCGGAAGGATGGTAAGGAGAGGTAATGGGCAACCAGATGTGCGCAGGAATTAAACAATCTCACAGCACGTAATAAAGGGTCATTTAAACCAACTGAAGTGCGTCGATTTGGAACAAATAAAGGAGCACGAGGGCGTAAGGAACGAATTGGAACATAGAAATGCAGGGATGAAAGAATGATATGTGAATCCACAGCATTAGAGATGAGTGAGGCAACAAACATTATTTGGGTAATGTGACGGCGTTTCTCCAATGAGTCCAGACCAAAACAGATGGCATCTTTGCTCATAGTCCGGTAGGGCTTCTGACGTGTAGCCGGGCATTTTGCTGACAATATACCGAGTAAATGATCTCTGTACTCTTTCAATGCGGTCAATCGATGTTAATGACGTGGGACACCAAACAACAACACAGTATTCCAAAATCGGTCTTACTAACGAACAATATAACACTTTTAAACACAGAGGGTCGGTTATGCGGATTGAAAAACGTTTTATATTGCATGTTAATGGCTAGAATTACTCCTCATGTGCTATGAAGGACTCGCGACATTTACGATGTTACGATTCTGATACCGCAGTAGAGGAAGAAAACGTTGAGCTGCTTGAATGAAGCATCTGTAAGCAATATGAAAGAAAATGTGTCATATACTGTGACTATAAGAGCAATTGCATTTTTTTATTACTAATATAAACCACGTACCGTGTTACACTAACTCCACACCCCGCATACGTCATATAAAACTCCTTGTCACCTTTATTGATTAAATGTGATTGAAATAGTCGTAAAAAAATAGATCATAGGGATCTTGGTCCCTATGCTGGTCCTAAGCTGGGCCTTCTCAGCTTTTAAGGCGAGCAGAATGCTTTCAAAAACATTCGGGCTACACCGTTTGAACTCATACTCTCTGATGTACGAGATCAACGTCTTCTTATTTGTTCCCTTGCTCCTCAAAAATGGCTTAATTTTACCCCATAAATTTTCTATAGTCTGAGAATGTATTTCCCTATCTTCTGGATTTACGAAGCTAACTGAATGATTTACCTTTTTATGCACGTAATCATAATCCTCGAGAGTGTCGTATGATCTCCAACAATCGGTCATTATTGTGGTGCCCCAATCAAAACTCGAGGATTAGGTCGTGCAAATTTTCCCTAGTTCTCCTACCGACTATCTCTAAGAAAATTTCCTTATTTTCCCTACAAATACCCCCTACCAACCATAGCTCCCCAGTCCTTGGCAATCGGCCTCGGTTGTACTTACGTTTTACGATGAGGGACTCGTCGATCTCCATCGTTAGTCCTGGGCCTCCTATTAGCCGCCTATTCTTCTCAACATATGCACTACATTTTCCCTAAGAAGCTTAAACCATTCGTTAACCTTTTTGCGGCTAACACCTGACTCGGCCCTGGTACGCTTCATGTGCGAGTTTTGCGACCACTCGAAGGTAATGTGGAGAAGTTGTGCAAGCTACAATCTTGAGAACACACTATCCTTCTGAATAGAGCATTCCGAACCTTCACGTTGTCATTTGTACGCATTCCTTCTTTGCGTACCTCACAAAACCGCTGCGTTAAAACCGCTAACTGCCCTATCGACTTAACGTGGCTAAGCTCGCTCATTTTCTTATCTATTTTTTTCCTGTGCTATACACTTTCATAAATTAAATTTCCGATAATTCCGATAATTGATAATTGATTTTATAATTTGCTAAAAAAGAAAAATATCACCCAAAACACCAAAAACACAGTTTAACACCAATAACCTTTGCTCTCGATGCTTTGGCTATGATTTATTGCTAAAGTACAACCGATTCTGGACCATGCACATTTCACGATATGCACTTGTACTTTGTACATAACTATTTAGTTAACTGCCCAGCTAGCGCTACATGTGGTACATGTACTACAGCAACGCAACACTACTGTGCAGCGCACTCGGCAACAGCAACCAGCGTGTGGCCACACGTATCCGGTAGCCAGCCAGCTAGCCAGTCAGTCAATCAGCCAGCCAGCCCATCAGCCAGCCAGCCAACGAGTTAACCGACGACTAGCATAGCTGCGAGTCAACAGTAAACATGAACATGAATGAAGTCAACGCTTTGATTCCGTACGGCAACAACGCGAGAATATGTACGTACGACGTACGTATGTATGTACGAGAATATGTTTTAGAATATGTACGAGAAGGAGCAAGATTAAGGCCACGTGGTGATGCAGTGAAGCAGACCGATTGTGCGTGGCTGCAGTAACAGCAACATTGGCGGTTTGATGGTGTATCGACTAGTCAAACGTTCAATTGTTTCGGTTTGCAAACTACTTCGATCACCTAACCGGTAATACGTATTTTCCCGCTTACAACTTAAATCGCCCAAATGCATGCCGAATAATCAAACCGAATGTTTGTGCAGCCACTTTTCCTTAATGACAACTGTCTGCAAATGGACGAACCAACTGGATACGTGTGGACGTAATACCGTAGAATCTGAAAGAGTATAAGAGGTAGGGACATAGAATTTAGTTCAGCTCAGCTTCAGACTTCCATGTGATTGTTCTGAAATTAGTAATCAGAAATAAAAGAAAGGTCGCTGAGCCTTGTAATCACCAAGGGCAACCAATACATCAGAAAACCGTTGTCATATTCTACGCCCCGTTTAAGGAACTGAGTAGATGCGAGTTGATTAAACTTTTCCGTAGAATGTGGTACATGAAATGATTCAGAGGGAACAAGAGTGTAATTAAATAGAAGAAAGAGTAAACAGTCAAATAGAAATAGAGTTAAATAGAAGAAAGAGTGTAATTTATGAAAAAGAGAAAACACTATAAAGGAAGGGCACCTAGATACGACAAAAAACCCATGTAAACAAAACAAAGTGAAATAAACACTAGATTAAAACTGTTCTTTAAAAAAAACTCGGGACTAGACGGGAATTCTGATCTGATACAGCTTACCGCAGGGGAAAACCCCTTGACCAATGACGTATGCTACCGCTTTGAAAATCGGTCGGATGGTGTGCGGTGTTGTAAATCGACCCATTTTTCTCGCTTGCAACCCAAATCCGGATCGACGCGTAGTTCGGCGAGCTCGTGCAGCAGGAGGCATGCAAATAGGAAGAAAAATAAACATGTGTTATCATCTCGTGCAAGCCGATCGCTATGATCAAAGATTACTTACCGCAGGGGAAACCCCCGATAAAAAATCAATGTGTTCAACCAGCGCTGCCTAAAACTAAAAAAAATGTTAGTAAGGAGTTTGTAGTAAAAACACATTTTTTTAAAAGAGGGGCATTTAGAAGGCACCTTTGCAGGGTTGCCATCAAAACCTCCTCCTTGGGTTCGTTTCGCCGCTAAGCTTCTCAGCTAAATAAGAATCTGCTTTGAGCGTAGCTGCTTAAAAAAAGAAGCAAAAGTATACAAAGTTCAAAAGAAACAAGTTCAAAGGCGACAAACACATCATCATTGCATTTCCTGAAGGTATGCTCAGCAAAATGTTTCTATGTTGCTTTTTATATTGGTACCATGTTTTCTTAAAAATGCCTTCAACCATCTCCAAATATTCTCAATTCGTTGCGTGCTGATATTTTGATCATCTGGATTGAGAAAATTTCTGGAGTGGTTGACACAACCGTGGGGATTTTCTAGTTCCTCCAGCCCATTATAACCTTTCCAAAGGTCGGTCATTATGTTCGTCCCGGGTTGAGCATGCCGAACCACCAGATGACGCAAAATGGCAAGCGATCATTTCGAGACACGCTCTAGGAAATTTCTTGAGTTTCCAGGCATATCCCACCCACAAGCCACTGAGGTCCGGAACTACTGACCCGGCTGACGTGGTACTTTCGACGTGTGATGACGGTTTCGTCGATATCCACCGTCATACCAGGACCCCCTATCTTCTCTCGGGTACGATCGAATGATTCCAAAAGATAACTTCGGATCGTATCGCACCATGAGAGAACAGTGTTGTGGGAGAGGACAGTCTCCAACGCACAACGCCAACCATTGGTCCACTCATAACAGCAACGCACAAGGTTCCTAAGCGAAGCCTTGTGGTTAGCAAATATGGACCTGGCCCGGATGCTGCTGTTTCCGCCGCATTTGTAGTCGGGACATACATACCTGTAGCCGTCGATGTCCGATGTTAGCTCTATGTCCTTTCCATAACTTGGGTACAATTGAAATGGCTGCTAAAGAGCCCGCTGCTGCATCCAGTCGATCGCTTTTTCACCGTCTTGAACAATATGAGAAAGCATATCAGAATTTTATGCCATTTTCGATTGCCTCTACGCGTTTTGAATAATATGCACAAGTGGCGCCAAATATTGTGTATGTGTGCGGTCTATCGATGGAGATACAAACCTGGATTAAGATAAGGGGGAAACACTGTAGCACTGCTCAAATTTGCAAATGTATGAGGACTCTGGATGATCATTAAAGTTCGTTTCCATTTAATTTATGTTTTAATCCTTCAAAAATTTATTAATCAGCTTATGCAATATAATAGCCGATAAATATGAATGATTATTATTTTACAATGAATTGAATTAATAAAATGTAAAAGACTAATGTAAAATTTTATAGGAACATATTATTTTAAATATGGAAGTACGGCAGAAGCCGTTCTTTCTGAATAAAAAAATATTTGAAATATAAAGCGTTTTATTCAGTTTATATTGATTTGCTTTAAAATAATTTTAGAATCCTATCGTTGAACCGTGTGGATCTTAGCCGTGGATAATTGTACGGTGAAATATTTTTCCCCCCAGAAATACAGAACAGCCGGAGAGTGAAACGGTAAACTCTCAGAATTTCACGCTTTGTTCACGGACGACAATGATGGTCAGCGAGAATGATAAAAAAACGCATTTAATTAATTATTTGAGCTTTATAGTCGCAATACTTGCGAATACAGTTTCCTTTGTTTTGGTGTACGATAAGTAATATTTTACTCATCATATCAATATTCAATGAATGTACATTAAAAAAATACTTACTATCATATTATATTAGGGTCAACGTACCAGTAATGGGCAGCTTAGTGCAGCTTTGCACTAAAACTGCTGGTACAGCTACAATTTTAATTATTGTTCATGAAAGCGACATTATTTTGAACGATAAACTGTCGTATTATGTTGTGCTATGTTTTTGCCGATTTGTATGTTTAGAGATATTCGTGAAAATGAAAACACTGTTTTTGATCCCATTTTTTTGTTCCCAGTTTGGTCCTATTTTGGGCAACGCGAATACGGGTCGGTTAATGTTTGAATTAATGCCAATAGGTGGACAAAAATATTTAAAAACAGTGTAAAAATTTTCACTTTCCTATGATTGGTGTTGAATAGTGCTATAATTTATTAATTTTATGTTTGGGCATTTTGCTGGCAATTTTTACAGTCATTTTGATTTGAGTTACAAACAAAGTAGGCATTGGATAAATGAGACTGCCTGACGGCTATAGAGTACGGCTCTGACTAGCTCACAAATTATTAATTTTCTCTCAAGTTATTGGATTATTTATTCAAAAGTGTGTTATTGTTTAAAGTTTCGGCGGGAGTCTACAGCATTGATCTGTCAAAAATCAACATTCATCGTGTACCTGTTTTCGACAGCATTTAAATGGAATAACTGCTTTTTTTCGTGACTTTAAAATTTTTAACGGGCTAGAATCAATTCTGCAACCATAGAATCTTTCATTAAAACCACACTTTCATTGGTTTACTGCTCTGGTTTTCTTCATAACAAAACCTTCCAAACTATTGGCTGACAGCAAATCTGCCGAAAAATTGTGAACTCTGCACATTTTGTTTGATATTTTGAAAATGTTGTGTACAGAAACAGTGCAGTGTAACCACGACTCGATGCTGTCGTGAAACTGACAGCATCCGACGACCGAATGGCCGTTAAGGGCTTCGGGAGCGATCGGGCTACCGAGGGTTGACACTCGATCATAGGTTGCGACCCGACACACACAACAGTCTTGTAGCATATATATTATTTATATTAGAATATAGTGATTGATACAAAAGAGCCGCGTATGTCCTTTAATATCGTCAATTGTGCACCACTCCGAAACACAAAAGAAAAATATGCAAGGAAATGGTGTGATACTTTGAATATGAATAACAAATGAATATCTTCTTCTTCGTTGGCTCAACAACCGTTGTCGGTCAAGGCCTGGCCTTTACCACTTGTGGGCTTGGCTTTCAGTGACTAAATGATTTCCCCCCATAGCAGGATAGTCAGTCCTATGTATGGCGGCACGGTCTATTTAGGGATTGAACCCAGGACGGGCATGTTGTTAAGTCGTACGAGTTGACGACTGTACTACGAGACCGGCTACGTGTCTACACAGCAAATTTTCTCATCCTGCTTCAGTAAAGTTTTTTACTGAAACGGTTCAGTAATAGAATATTTTACTGATTTTCAGCATGAATGTCATGTTTTTACTGACTTTCAGCAAAATAATTTACTGAATTCATTTCAGTAATACGCATTTTACTGAAAATCAGTAAAATAAGTGTCAAATTAGTCGTTTCACTGGATATCAGTAAAACAAATTACTGAAAATGCAGCAATTCATTCTGTCAAATCGACCTGTCAGTCAGAACATCAAAACAAAACAATGCGGTACCTACTTGCTCGTGATGTGCAAAAAGTTGATTTTGTAGGCGCTTACAGGCACCCTGGTGAAATTTCAGGTGGTATTTCGGCTTACGGGAAAACAATTGGCAGCCGTGTTGGTGTGTAAAATGTTTGCTACAATCCACTGTGCGTGCTGAAATTGCGTGGTGTCTGTGAGCGCTTACTGAACCATCTACATTTGCGGCGGCAAAATACAGTATAAAAACTTTATAAAACAACAAAACACATGTATGAATATGAACTGAGGGACTGGCAATATCTGCGCATCAATAAAAACTCAATTTAAAATAAATATTTCGTCATTTTTTAATCGCTACCAACTATTGAAAAATCAGTAATATGAGAATGGCTTTACTGGGATTTCAGTAAACGAGCTGTCATTTTGGTGAGCACTGGACATTACTGAATGATTCAGTAAACATTCTTTTTACTGAAAGGATTACTGAAACTTCAGTTAAAAAAATTTCAGTAAAATTTTACTGAAGTTCAGTAAAAAAAGTTTTCTGTGTATATTACAGAAAACCAAGCCGATGATGCTGAGCCATCGTACATGGAGCCCGGTCCGAGCTGTTTTACAGACGATGCTGCTCCGCTTAGCGACAACTAGGAGGACAGCATGGCCGACGCATGCAGCGGGGCAGAAAGTGACGACGTAGAAGACATCCAGGTCGAGGTGCAAACGCCGGACCAACCGTACGAAGACCTTTCGTGCGAGGAAGGTTTGCGGCTGTGGGCCCTCAAACTGGGCAAACTCATCGCAGTTTGAGCCTTTTGCTGGGCCATTTGCGGGAGCATTTTCCCAACGCCAGATTGCCCAAGGATGCTCGGACGTTAATGAACGCGCCCGCGTCCAGAGCACCGGAGACAGCCATTACGCCTATCGCAGGGGGGACGCTGCCCGACAGACAAAGAGAGCGAAATTTACAGGCGAGGGGCATGTAGAAACAGGGGGAAGGGGTTCGGTCGATTTTGTATTGGCCGCCATAGTCGAAGGGAAGCGATTTTTTCCGAATTGAGAGTGAGCGCGCGCAGCGCTCTCTCGCATGCCTTCAAATTACACGGGGCGCTCTCGCGATACAAAACAGCTGATCAGCTGATATCCCCTCCCTCCCGTTTCTTTCCTCTCGCGTTGCGCTGGATGCGCGGATCAGCTGTTCTTGCTCTTTCGCGTTTCTTTCGGTTTGCGCTGCGCTGTTGCCGCACTTGCGCGCTGCGCTGAACACCCCCTCCCCCTCGTTTCTTTCGTTGCGCGTTGTGCGCTGTGCGCTTTCGTTCACTTTGATTTGCTGCGTAATAAAATCGCATGCATCGAAATAAATTTAATTACATCAAACTCGTTTGATATTTTTACACTTTATTGAAACTTAAGGCACAGTTCCACACATCGCTAACCACAATCTTGCCACAAAACCACACATATTTTTTATTATAAATAATAAAAAAAAATCGTTACTTCAAGCACCCGCCTTACTGCCTGTATGTTGTGTATGTTGAATACTGTAAAAAAAGCATTGAAATAAAGCAGCATAATTTACATATTCATGTTGAATTATGAAAGATTAACGCTGCTTTATTTCAATGTGCACAACACTTCAACACTTGAAAATACGACCGAGGCCGTAATAATGTGAATTGAAATATATAACACTTCAACACTTCACTTCAAATTACATCGAGCGCCCGGGACTTAGGCTAAAACGCTCGCGGCCTCACACTGCGAAGGCTTGAACTGTACTGACGATTTTGTGTGGTAGCAAGAAAGGGAACGCACGAGGAACACTCGCTGCACTAGTGCGAGCGAGACACCGACACCAGCAAGCCGCTGCGAGAAAACCAAACTGAGCGCGCTGGCTGAAAGTGAACGCACACATTCACACATGTGTGATTGTGTGAGTGCGAAAACTGTGTAGAAAGCAAAACACGCTCTCGCCGCCGCGTAATTCCGCGTATTTCCAACCGTCTCCCCCTGCTTCTACATGCCCCTCGCCAAAAAAGACGCACACTTTTACATTCTCATTGCTAGTAGGGTGTGGTACCAGGGTGTGGGGAAATGCCTTCTTTCGTACTTTCGGTAAGAATATTAAACTAACCGTGCATTTGGTAAAGTGCTAATCCCATTTTTTTTATCGTTCCAGTGATGTTCAGCCAACCCAGAAGGGGTTTGAGTTGAATTTTTTTGTGGACGGCCTGCCGCTGTACAAAAGCAGCCGGTCCCAATTCTGGCCCATCCTGATGCAGGTTCACAACGTGCCAAATACTCCGGTGATGACGATTGCGTTTTTTTGTGGCGAATCGAAACCGTAAATCCTGGAGGAGTTTTTGGATCAGTTCGTGGACGAAATGAACCACCTTTTTATGAACGGCCTGGTTATTGGAACCCGCTTTTACTGGGTAGCCTCGCGTGCTATCATAGCAGATGCTCCAGCACGTGCATTCATAAAAGGTAGGTTGTTGATAAAATGCCTTCTACATATACAGTGGAATGTGTGTCCGCTTTACACGCACAGTGAAATACGGTACTATGCATTGTTTCTAATTATTTTTCGTTTCATTTTCTTGCAGGTGTGAAAGGGTATAATGCATACAGCGGGTGCCAGAAGTGCACGATCGTAGGGGAGTTGCACGGGCGCCGGATGTATTTCGCGTATGATGCGGAACGCCAGCCACGAAAACACAGCGACTTTTGCGATGGCAAATATCCGACACACGTCAACAAACGCACCCCCCTTACCAGACTATTAGGTTGTGATATCGAGGCTGATTTTGTGTCGGCCGAAGATATGCACCTACTGTACAAGGGCGTGGAGGCCAAGTTGATCGATTTGTGGATAAAAGGCTTCCCTGGCGTTCCGTGTTACTTGCCACACCGGCAACAACGTCAAGTGTCGGCGCACTTGCGCCTGTTCAAGCTCTCTACAGATTATCAACGCAAGCTGCGCGACCTGCGATACGTCCAACTCTGCAAAGCTCGCGAGTATAGGATGTTTCTGCTGGTTTCCGGCTTCGTGATTCTGGAGGGGGTAGACTTGACGATGCAGCATACCAACACTTCATGTTGTTGACGATGGCTGTAACATTCATGACCACCACCTACCACCGCGCAAAATGGGCACTGGCCGACTCATTTCTGCAAAGGTTTGTGGCAGCCTATGACGATTTGTACAGTCCAGTGCTTATGAATATCAACGTGCATAACCTGCTGCACGTTTACGACGACGTGCGCAGGTTTGAGGGTTTAAAAACCATATCGGCCTTCATTTTTGAGGCATTTTTGCAAGACCTCAAAAAGTTGGAACATTCCGGGAGGCACAGCCTAGTCCAAGCGGTCCATCGTTTGCTGGAACTGCAACATATTAATGTTGCCAAGCGCCAGCAAAACCAACGAAAGGTGGACGAGCAATCGGTGCGGACGGTTGGTGTCGACACCATAGCGACCGTACGGGAGGGCTTCACGCTGCGGCCAAATTTCCGCGACCAGTGGTGTATGGCCAACTCGGGCGAGGTGGTCTGGTACGAAACGGCCACAAAAACGGGCAACGAAATCACAGTGCAGGGGTATAGTTTCTTGAGCCAGGTGCCTGCATTTACAGAACCGTGCCTCTCGACGGAGGCGAATATTTACTCGGTCAGCATGGACGACTTAAACACAGGTACCCTGAAACACTACCCCAACAGTACCTTGATGTGCAAGTTAGCTGCAGTGCAGACAGCGCGGGCCGGGGTATACACATTTGTACCGTTGACACATACTTATGTAAATGAAGGCTAAAAGAAAAAATATGCCCAGCTTTGTGTTTTGTACTTTAGGGTAGGGTAAATAATGAGAAATATTTTTGTTACACAGGTGAATGGAGAATTATGATTGTAAAAAATATACCTCTTCCGGTATTTCTCCCTTAGCCCAACTTTGTGTTTTGTGCTTTAGATAAATAGGGTAAATAATGAGAAATAGTTTTGTTACACAGGTGTTCATTGTGAAAGTAAAAAATATGCCTCTTCCCGTATCTCTCCCGTAGCCCAACTTTGTGTATTGTGTTTCAGATCAATCGGGCGAATAGTGAGCAAGTTTTGGTTGGTTGTTTTGTGAAAGAATCAAAATGTTATTTTCGTAGTCATAATCATAATATATTTACATTCTTTTAATACTTTAATGTATACGTATTTAACTGTAACTAACTTAACTTAACTTTGAAATTAATTTACTAACCTAATGAAATGTTGTCACTAAACTATCTTAAACTTAAACTTAACCTTACTTAAACTAACTGGCTTATTTTATGTATCGCAATACGCGTATGAAAATTTGCTAACGTACGATGTTGTTATGGACGAATTCGCCCATGATGCCGCGCCCCGGAACAGCTCACATACGTTCGGGAAATGGGACATCGCTATTTTATCGTTCCTTGCAGACCAACGGCAACTCAACACAAATGTGGCATCCAGTACCAGCTCCTTCACCTGCTTCAGCTGCTTGTCCATATGTCTGGACGTGATGTTGCTGTGCAGGCAACTCACGCAATTCCTCATATATTCCCTGTCGCTCAACTTGCGCTCCAAGTCGTTCAGCTCGTCCTCCGACCGTACAGGCTGCAGCGTGAAGTCCTACGGGACGGGACGCGAAGTTCCATCCTCATCGCTACATAGAGTTTGCTGCATTCGGTTTACCACGGCCTCCAAAACCGCCGTAGTTTTCCGGACAACAGCGACCTCTTTCTGCAAGGATTCGTTTTGCGCCGTTAAAACGTCCAAGCGGCGATTTATGTCGTTGGCGTTCTCGGTTATCAACCGGTACAAATCGGAGACGGTGACTGGATCAACAGGGACTAATGGAGCGACGGTCCGTGTTGCGGTGGAAGCGGCGGTGGGAGCGGCGGTGGGAGCGGCGGTGGGAGCGGTGAAATCGGCGGTGGGAGCGGTGAAATCGGCGGTGGGAGTTGCGGTGGGAGCAGCGGTCCGAGTTGCGGTGGGAGCGGTAGTCCGAGTTGCGGTGGGAGCGGTGGTCCGAGTTGCGGTGAGAGCGGTGGTCCGAGTTGCGGTGGGAGCGCCGGATCGAGACGTCGTTGGAACTGGCTCGGTTGCTACGAGGTGTGCTTGGCCAGCGGCGAGGCAGCCTGCGGTGGTCGCAAATTGGAAACCCATAATTTTCACGGCACTGTCTTTACTTGAACCAGCGCTTTGGGATTCCTGTCCGGAGACGGTGGGGATGGGAACGGCACGGGAACCGCTACTTAGAGGTGGCACAAATAATTCCCCCAATTCTCTCCGCCGCTTAAACTCCTTCAAGCCCTCCGCTGTCAGGACCGTCGGACGCTTGGTCGGTGGTCGGACAGACTGGTTCGGGACCGCGGAGGTGCCTGGGCTGGAGGTGGTGCTGGCGGAGACAGAGGCGGCGGTGGTCGTGGTGATGGCGGTGGTTGTGGCCGGGGTCAGCACGGCTTTAGTGATGATAATTTTCTTATCAGAACTCATTGTTTGCTAGGAGAAATAAAAAATTTAAATTAGAATCGTACACGTGAATGGTAACCGCGGTCAAATGGTCTACACGGAACCGGCATGAAGGAAGATCACCGAGAGCAAGAACACTCCAGCGATCGAAACTACACACTGTAAGTAAAACCAGGAATAAATAATATATGTACAACTCACCAATATATCCGTTACTAATCCGCAACCACAAATAACACAACAGCACTCTGATCGTTGGTGTGAGGAGGCTAGCTAGCACGTATACACTTGTTCAACAGGTGAGAAGGATATAATACGGAGGAGCGCAACGTACGCGCAATAAATACCCTGGGGCGAGGGGGTGAGGTACGGGAACACACCCGGGAGCGAGGAGGGGAGGTAAAGAAATATACCCGCACAGGCAGGCAAAGGGGAAAAGCAACACACGCGCGCATACCAAGTACCAGAAGAGCATCAGCCAATAACAGATCAGTTAATCATTTATTTTTTCCATTTAAATATATACCAACCTCTGTGACCTTTTTTGAAATTTGGTCTATTTAAATTGTTAGAATGAGATGGACCACGTTGTCACATTCGCTCTCTCGCTCCGTCTAGCCCGAACTGCCCGAACTGCGCGACCCAGCGCAGGAATCGCTGAAGTCCAGCGCGGGAGACCAGCCAAATTCTGCGCTGGCCAGCGCAGAATTTGGTACATTTCCTACGCTGGAAACTGCTCGAATTTGCGCAGCGGGATGTTATTGTTGGGACGGCCTTAACCTTCATTTCTATAACCACCTACCCGGGTATGTTTTGCTTATTCTTTTTATGATAACTTTTTATTGGATTATCGAATCGATGCAAAAAAATAGAATGCCTAGAGAAACATGTTTTGCAAAAGTGGTAAAAAATTCAGAATTTTTCAATTTTTTAAAATGTGCTTTTAAAAATAAAATCAACTTTTACCCCTTACTTCTATATCCACCTACCCGGGTAGGTAATACATACAATAAGGGATTTTGGTTTCGATTAGTCGCTAATTTTGTAATGATATGTATAGCAATGCATGTAGTTATATTTATAGAATCTACTAGCTGGCCCGGTAAACCTAGTTTCATCCCACATTTTATTAGTTGCCGATTAAGTATTTGAAGTTGCAAATTACTTATCCTGCACTACAACCGCTTTGCTTTGTTTACACTTGCGAGTTTAACATCAGTAACCAAACATGTTTATGTTACAATTATTAAAGCAAGCATATTTGTTCGTTTTGGAACATCAAACAGCAAATAGGACAAAGCGAAATAGCATGTATTTTTTAATTCATTATTCCCAAACTAAAGTACTCCATCTCTGTGTCATTTTGGATATTTGTGACAGCATCGTAAACCGCTAGGCATTTCACAGTGAGTGTAAACCGCACCTTACACCGAGTGTAAACCGCGCTTCACACCGACTGTCAAAGTGCTGTATACAACAACAACAATGATGTCCTTTGTATGGGAGTTAGAAAATTGCTAATAAATTAAGTTTAGTGCAACTTCTGAAAATGATGTGAGTCTTAAAACCTATTCTCATACCACCATAAGGTGTGTGCAAAGTTTCGTTGAAAATGATCCAGCCGTTTCGGAGTTAGCTCGCGACAAACACCGTGACACGAGATTTTTATATAAATAGATATGAAGATTCAAAAAGTTTTCTAGCTCTTAATATTCTTCAAAAGTCACATAGATTGAAATGATTGCCCCGACAGTCGGGAAGACATGGCGGTGTATTAGTGTCAGTTGAACTAATTGCTATGCATTCAATTTATGTAACTAAAAGCCATATTTCATAAATTTATAAACTAAAAAGAAGTATTGTTATTATAGCTGCATAGAATAAGTTAAATAAGACATTTTTTGACTAATAAAAATACAAATTCCCTTATATAATGTATTACCTACCCGGGTAGGTGGTCATAAAGATGAGGGTGTATTTTTGGTCATAGAAACGAAGGTTAACTGACAGCGTCCCGCTGTGCAAAGCGATGGATGAAATCATGGCGTTCGGATAATTTTCTCATGCCTTCTTTTTCCCTCCAACGGAAAATTTATCAAGCAGCTCGTCGAGCTACCAGTCCCTGGCTCCGCCTCATACCCCTCGCTAGAGCACGCTGTGACAGGTGTCGATGTGTTGGTGCGTCAGACGGCCAATCGCTGTCAGTCGTCGTCCATGCTTTTTCCCTCCATAGCGCTATATCTTTCTCGCGTGTGGACAATGCTCATGAGTTGCTATGGCGCTTTAAAAAGCCGCTTACATAAATTGCGGCGATAAAGTTGCATTTTCACAGATCAAACCAAAAAAGTGCAATGAGTTCAAACGCTGCAATGTAAAAGTGACTACGGAATCGCTAGCTCACGATGGAGGGTTTGCTTTGCAACGCACAGAACTCTTATTCGCATTAACACGTTCAGCCCGGCACTGATTTTCATCAACATTCCGTTCCGCCGACATCTAGAACGCAAGCTGATTGTGAAACCGATATACTGGAAAGTTCACTGGCAGTCCCTGCGGCCTGTCATCGAACTGAACGTGTTAAGCATTAAGCATAACTTTGTTACCTTAAGCTTTTGCTTTCATATGGTGTATGCTGAACCGTCTGCGCATGGGTGTGAGTGTGCGTGTGTGTGCAACACTTTCGCCAAATATGTTTTCTTCCGGAATGTTATGATCCATCGCTCAAAGAAAGGAAGGCGTTCATGAAAGAAGGAAAAAAGAGTAAGGGCCTCTGTCAATGGTAACTGATGACCGGGAGGACGGGGTACTGACATACAGCTGTTCTCCAACCACGGAGCCTCAACGAACATCTTTCTGGGGGCCCTTGTCGCTAATACTCTGTCCACTTGCAGACATACGGCATACTACAGACTACAGATCTTCGGCGACCGCCTAGTCCGCCTACCGTTGAATCTGCCGCTGGTTCATGACGGTGTTTTTTTGTTGTGGAGATGCATCCTTCCCCCTGCCTGCAGCGTATGCATCGAGCAGGAGACAGTGTGGCAGTATGCAAGTTGCCCGCTGGATAGGATCGGGCCCACTCGCGTGCGCGCGTACATGTATGTGTGCGTGCGTGCGTGTGTGTGTGCGTGCGGAGACCCCACAACTGTTAGATTCTGATGCGTACATTTTCATCCACTGCAGCAACAAAGTTCATGTATTTTCGATCTCGCTACCTGAGAGACAACACAACCATTGGATTGGTACCACCATCTTTGCGACCGGCTCTGATGATGGGGGTATTAAAAAGACACACGATCGAAGCAAACGTGCGTGTGATATATTGCACATTTCTTTCCTATTCAGCTAGCGGACGCAAGTGGATGATAATAAGTCCCACCTCTTTCCCCAACATAGGTTTGAGAAGGACGGAAGTATCTTTACGATAATTGTTAGAAACTGGCGCTCTAACCAAAAAAAAGAGAACAAAGTGAATTTGTTAGGTAAGCACTGGGGGTGCACCAAAAAATAAGTTTTTTTTTTATTTTCCGTTATCTTCGCTCTTGGGTGTTTTTATCGCAATTGATCGTTTCCGCGGTTTTTATGCCTTTTTAACTGCTTGCGCACACACAAACATCGCCTCGGCTGACGGTCCGTTGGAAACCTTATAACAGTTTCCAACAATAATATTACTCTGGTAGGTATTGTTGACAAGCATCAACGGTCCGCTCATCGTGATGCTAGTTTGAGCAGATGAACATAGAGGGCGCTGTCTTCGTAGAGAGGATAGCATCGATGCCACGATCGTAGGGCGAAATATTTCGCCGTGACTCAGCCATATTTGCGACAGTTAATACGAAGATTAACCGAAGAACACCGAAGGGAAAGGGCATCGACCGTAGCGCCGAGCGAGAACCAGCGAAAGGGTATTTAAAGGAACGTCGGCTGAAGAAACGCCCTTTTCGCGCGTATTAAAGTCCCGGAAGAGAGAGTATTTTTTTAACCCTTCGTGTAAATAAAGTGTTAAAAGAACTTTTTTGCGTTTACTATTCGCGGACTTTTCAAGTTGAGAAAATTCAGTTGCTCGAGGCAACAGGTATATTAACATATTTTGTCGTACACACACCCAAGATGACCAACATAGTTTCATCAAGAAAAAACGGGTCATACTCCATCGAATCCAATGGTATTGCATATGGCCAGTTCCACTAGTGCCAACCGCTGGCCCCAGGGTCTCGGCCACCAATGCACAATGGGCATTTGCCGGGATGAAATTCAAAAAATCAACTTTGTAATAGCGCAATTCCAAATAATAGGTTTTAATACTAAGGGTTAAACTAAGAAAAAATCCAAATATGAGCTCTTTATCTTTTCTGGTTCTCTAGAAAAGACCTCTCAAAGCCGAGACTTGTTAAAAAAAAACACAGAAAAAATTTCATTTTTTTGGAAAACTTTGAACCTTTGTAACTTTTTCAAATATGAACCGATTTTGATAAGTTTAGACATTTTAAAAAGGATATTTAGCCAGCTTAAAGATTTTGAATTAAGTTAATTTTATGCAAAAATATACGATAATAACTGAAAAAATTTCCCGAAAAATTTCATCATTTTAAGTTTTGACTTGATGCCATTATGGAAGTGGCGTAGAGTGGCGTTGTCTCATATATGTCACACAATTGTGTAATATATATACTATCAATCTGTGAAGAAATATTCTGCGAAAGTTTGCAAACGCGAAGTTTTTTGAAGTTTTTTCTCATCAACTTTTTCTAAAACCAGACACATGCGTAACTAGGCGACTCCATAGGTGCCTAGTGTAGCGTATTTAGTGTATTATACAAAAATATATTCTACGTGCTTTTGATCACTTTTAATTTCCATTACGAAGCTGTGTATCTTAGTTTCAGCTCATGTACTTATATAATATGTAAAATTCTATTCTTTCCTAACTTTATTATTAGATATAATGAAGCAAATCACCAAATACCTTTTGGTCCTACTCCAGATTATAGACGGATGTAAGAAAAGTAATTCTAAAATTATACGCATAACAGGAAAACGTTATGAATGTGGAAGAAGGAACTCCCAAAAGTCATGACAAACTAAATATAAGGATAGAGGGGAGTATGCTACAAAGAATATTTTGCAAGAAAGAAAATGCATCCAGAAGGACATTTTGTATAATGAGCTGTATTCCTCTGATTCGTTAACCAGTTCAATATCAGTAGCTACACGCACTAAACAAAGACAGAGTTTAACTTTACAAATGAAGTAAATACTTTGTTTGTAGCTATCGTTGAATTCTGATTTTTTGGGATAATTGTAAATCAAGAACATCGGATTTTTAGTTTTATTACCCCTTCTGAAGGCAGTACAGGACTTGGAAAAGTATTGGATGAATATTCAAAGACAAGCAATACGAGGGCTGACAATAAAGTAAGGTCTTCAATTTTTTTTCATAGAAAATGACATTTATTTACAAAAAGCGATACACCGTTGGAAAGGCCAAGGTCTTGGCTACTTTTCTACATAATCGCCATTTTTTTCCAACACCTTGCGCATCCGCACGATGAACTTGTATATGCCGGCAGAATACTACTCTTCGTCCGCCTCGCGCAGCCAGGTGTTGACCTCTTTCTGAACCTCCGCGTCACTTTCAAACTTCTTCCCTCCGAGATGTTTTTTCAGGGCAGGTTCACAAGGATATGACGGATTGTTTCTCTGCTACACACTCCTCCAAGCTTCTCTTCCAAGTCCCTAATTGTCGCACGGCGGTTTTTGAGCATTTCTGCCTCCACTGCTTGAACAATCGCATCCGAGACCGACGGTCGGCCACTTCTCTCCTCGTCGTGAACATTAGTGCGCCCTGAATTGAACTCGCGGCTCCACTTACGCACGTTTTTTATGTCCATACACTTTTCCCCGTAAACTTCAACTAGTAGACGATGGATTTCAATAGGTGTCGAAGGGTACCTCCATCGTTGACGGCTGCTCAGCCAAGACTGAGCGGTCGGGGAAGCCTTACCCAGCAGCAAAGTGGTAGTGGGGGAACCAAGAAACACGGCGGTGTTGCCAGATTTCGCCTAGCGCGTGATCCGGCGAAGTTGCAGCGTTGGAGACCTTACTTTATTGTCAGCCCTCGTATGTGCTGCTTTTCATTACGAATTTGGGAACTACTTTATTTCAATGTGCCTGCTCTATCTAATTATTTAAATGCCTTTATTAATGTTTTTAGAAATAGGAACTAGACGTCAGGAGCTTGTAATAGCATCCACCTAAGTTGTGTATGTAAATTTTTAATATTTGTACTACCTGTGAGTAAAAGTTATGAGAATTAGCTACAAATGTCCTATACAAAGCAAAAAATATTATCTTATTCAAAATTATAATGTTTTGCCCATATATTATGGGACATTACAGTATATTTTAAAATGGTTTATACTATTAGAAACAACAAATACAAGAAAAAAACACACAACATTAATAAAACTAAGCAAAGATCCCTTAAAACACTATTTTATGTAGCGCCACCTGGTGGTATGGATGCCAACTACATATAAAATGTTATTGACTGTCATAACACTTTACTACAAACGATAAAATCTAACAATTTCTGCAAAAATAATTTTATCCCGAAATTTGTTCTAAACTGCCTATTGTGCAACGGTGGGTAAAAACATATGTTTTTTTGGCTTGGGTACAGTTGAGACAGTTTCATGAACGTGAACTCGAATGAATAAGGGCGTTCTGCGAATCTAACATGGGTTAAAAATCTGGATACATTTTGAACAGTTGAACAGCCCTTGGAAAATACGTAAATAAAACAACTGGGTGGGAGGGGGTTGATATGTTGGAGGCGCAGCGTTCTGCGTTTCCGATATAGGTAACAATGTGGACATATGTGGGTTTCAATGTGTAAGTGTTCCGCGGCGGATAGTAAGACCAAGTCCGGACCATTTCCTCTCTTTTTTTGAAGATATCATAGCACCCTTAACATGTTTATGTTTATGTTTATGTTTATTTGTCTATCGATGGACAATAATGCCCTCTCGAACCATTTTAGCAATGTTCTACAATGAGTGTTTTACAATGGATTACAATAACATACAACATAAAAATGTGCACTAAGGAACCAAATTTAACACAGAAACACGATCATTAAACTCAGTTGGCGAAATCCTCGGCTCAAAAGCATCGCTGACGGCGTTGAAAGCACGGCACATGAGTAGGAACGGGTCAGAGGAGCCAAATTGCGTTCTACGGTCGTCGAGGGCCAACATTGCCCGAGTCCGGAGCGGCCTGGCCGGAACGTACAGGTTGATGGCAGCCAGTAGTGACGGAGAGTTAATACGGCCGTCGAGAAGTCCCGTGATGAACGACAACCTGGCTTTTCGTATTCGCTCACTTAGGGTGGGTAGCCCGAGTAGTAAACACCTAGTCCGGTAATCGATACTTTGGTTCCATGAGCGAAGTGCAAATCGTGTAATTTTGCGCTGGATTGATTCCAATCGAGCTAACGGACGCGCTGCAGTTGGCCACCATACGATATTTGCATATTCCATATGCAAACATTTATGTGTGCATAGGGATAAAGCATTACGGTTGCACCAACACTGGAACTCATGTAAGGAAGTTTGCAGTCGGGCGTGGTCTTCTGGTTCACGAATAACACGAAAAATTTTCGCGTCATCTGCGTGCAGTAGATGATATCAGCCGGAAGGATCAACGTCGCGTCGTTGATGAAAAGAAGGAACAGCAAAGGACCCAGGTTGCTGCCCTGCGCGACTCCAGAAGATGCATGCACTGGACTTGACATGTACGGGACTAACTTCACAGAATATTGACGATCTGTAAGGTACGAACTAAGCCACATTATCATAGGGTTTGGGAGACCAAGTAAGTCGAGTTTCGCTAGCAAGATGGAGTGCGATACACTGTCTAATGCTGTCTTGATATCCGTATAAATAGCATCTAGTTGTATCGATAGATTTATGGCATTTGCTAACTAATTCTAGTAGATTAGTCGTTGTAGATCACCTGGGTACAAAACCATGTTGATTCTCACTAAAATAGTTGCAGGCCGAGGCCAACAATGGCTCGTAGATTATCATTTCGAACACCTTTGCACACACGCTGAGTGAGGTTATGCCACGATAGTTTACAGCATCATTCTTACAGCCCTTCTTGTAGATGGGTGTCATCCAGGAAGATTTCCAAGTGGCAGGAAAGGTTCCACATCTCAGGGACTCCTTTAAAATCTTCATCAGCGAGGGAGCAAGCGCAGAAGCACACCACTTCAGGATAATGTGCAGCTCGAGGCTCTAAAGAAAATATTATAGTGAGCGTTGTGTGGCTTTGGTCACTAACACGGCTTTGGTGGTTCGCAGCAATGTTCCCCTATTAGTTTCAGTGCACATGTACCGGGCATATGAACCAGCAACGCGTTTTACCATGTTGTGATGTCCAAATAATCACTATTTGATGTTGTGTGAATAAAACATCATTTCAAATTTGCCACACTCGTTATTTTTAAATTAATTTGCTGAATGTTTCCCTATTCTCCGTTGAGAATCGAAGTTCACTAGGACCCCGTGTGAACATGTTGGTGTCACACAACTTGTGGTAGATAATTGAAAAACATGTAAAGGGGCCCCCAGCCAAGCACAGGCACGTTTCATCAAAGCCAAATTCAAAAGCGCACACATCGATATCGATGGAATCGTTTCTCGAATGAAAACTCTTTCCACTGGAGCACCGTTGCTGGCTTGTTCCCGCCAAACATTGCGAGGCTTGCGAGTCGTATCATCTGATCGAAATCTTATGATATGTTGAAATAATCTTTTTTTTATTCACTATTTTTGTATTTGTATTGTTATTTGTCGAAAAGTTTAGTTTTTTAGTTTTTAGTTTTAGTTTATTAATTAATCGATGGACTATGAAGCCCTCTCGAGTCAAAATTTGTTTACAATACACATTAGATAACGAACAGAACATTCACTAGAAGAACATTCACGAAAAGATCACTATTTAAATTTTTGTAGATTCTTGCAAATTAAATGTCAAAATTCTTGTGTTTAATATGCTACAATTTGCACTGTTAAACCTGCTCCTGGGGTGCTATAATTATAACTGCTAAAACTAGGGGTGAAAAAATCACCACGGCTCGCAAGCTCCTTAATGCGAGGAATCTGGGGCTGTGAACTTGTTTGTGAACCTGAATTTTGTCATTTTATTTTAAAAAATCCACAAAAATTTAAATAGTGATCTTTTTGGCAAATACTACCGTAAAAAACATAACCAATGAATAAAAATCATGGAATGTATGTGTATTGGAATTGTGTTTAGGGGCCTTCAAATTTTTGTCAGTGTGTATAGTGTAGTGATGGAAAATCTCAGAAGGGATTTTAATCTTCGAATCCCAATTCTGGATGGGATTCGAATCTTTGAATTCCAATCCCAATCCCGATGTGGTAAAGCGTTTTATTCAAGATCGCAGCGGGGGGGGGGGGGGGGGACTGGGGTGGATGTAGTTAAAGCTGGAATACGAGGTAATTCTGTTTTACTGTTAATTATTTAAATTTGCAGTACTTGTGTCATAATTAGTACAGGTACCTTAGAAACGCGGACCTTTATTCAATATCAAATCAAAAAATTTATTTAGTAACTATAACTTCTCATTAAACGCTACATTACACGAACATTTGCTGTATATTGACTGAAAACTGCGTGATTCGACTTCCGAAATTAGAGATACGTGGTTTCTCTGGACCCCATTAATAGCGCATCTCGGGGACAGCCTCTAATTCATTTGCAATTCCAATCGCAATCGCAATCAGAATCCCAATCGAATATCAATCCCATTCAGAATCGCAATCCAAATCCAAATCAGAATCCTAATCGAAACATAATCCCAATAGAATCTTCCTTCCTCAGAATCCCAATCTAATTCCAAAAGAATCCCAACCCCTTCCAATCGCAATCCCAAACCAAATCAGAATCCCAATCGAATCCCAAACGAATCCCAATCCCAATTGAATTGCAAACGAATCCCAATCAAATCGCCATACCAATCCCAATCGAAACGCAATCCAAATCCCAATCAGAATCCTAATCGAAACATAATCCCTATAGAATTAGAATCACAATCGATTCCCAATCACCACTCAGAATCCCAATCTAATTCCAAAAGAATCCCAACCCCTTCCGAATCACAATCCCGAACCAAATCAGAATTCAAATCGAATCCCAAACGAATCCCAATCCCAATTGAATTGCAAACGAATCCCAATCGAATCGCAATCAAATCCGAATCGCAAATGAATCTTTTAGGGATTCAAATGCTATAAACAGGATCGAATCTTTCTAGGAAATGAATCTTAGAATCTCCCGAATCCTGAATCTCCCAACACTAATTGGGAATGTAAGTCGATAACGGAGTGGATAATTTAGTCGATCGGTTAGACTGTACTATAGTGCGTTTGTGGTTGTGTATCGGGGTTACGGTGGTGGTAAGCGCAGCGTTCTGTGCATTCGATGTTAGCATCAAGTGTCTCTGCGTGGTTTGGGTGTCTCGTGCAAAGGACATCCACACGAACAAAAAATGACGATTTCTCGCTCTGCCCAATGCTTTGCGCCAACGATGATAAAATTGCTTTCATTTGAGCTGTGCGCGCTTGCCATAGCGTTCTTCGCTTGCGACTTTGGTAAAAGTATTAGCAGATTTCTTAGAACATTTAATGTGAATTGAGACGAAGTCAAACATCCACATTGACGAGGACTACTAGATCGCCTATTAAAAATACCTGTTCACCAGTTTCGAGTGGTGCAGAGAGTGATGGGGAGACGTAGTCGGCATACAGCAGTGCTGACGAAACCGATGTGCTCGACGAAGGTATCGTGCAGAACGAAGGTTTGGGGCCGTAAATTCCCTACGCCGGAGTTTCGATGGAGGGCGGTCTTCGGAATTGGGTTTTTTAGACCCCGTGACAAACCCAACGGAGTGTCATGTTGCAGTTGCGTCACTTGCGGTAGCTCCCGCCTTATAACAATTTGTCGAGCGATGCGCGTACGCTACTGAAGCCACCGGCCAGCACATCACAGGATGAGAGGCAAACATCGTCGATAGCTGGTGGCCATTTTTGGAACCAAGGCATCGTAAAATACCTTCAATCCTGTTTTCCATAAGTAAATTGACATTTTAAAATCAAGGCTTAAGTTATTTTATATTATTTGTAACTGTGTATGTTTTTCTTTTTTCAGCGATGTGCCTCAAGCTGAACGTGGTTTTGAGCTGGACTTTTCTGTCGACGGCCTGCCGTTTTTTAGTAGCCGTTCACAATTTTGGCCGATCTTGATGCGTGCGCACAATGTCCCCCGGCTCCCGATGATGACGGTGGCAATATTTTGTGGTGAGTCCAAGCCCCTCTCGCTGGACGAATATTTTGAAAAGTTCGTCAAGGAAATGAACCCTTTACAGGCGAACGTTTTAAAAATAGGCAGTCGTGTGTACTAGGCAATCATTGCCCTAAAGCTTCGTCGATGCACCTGCGCGCGCATACATCAGAGGCAAGGCAAAGCAAGCGATTAATCTAAACATGATATTGTACATAATTGTACAATGGCTAACTTTTTTTTGCAGGTGTTGAGGCGTTCAACGCGATCGAGGGTTGTCAGAAGTGCACCATACGAATGGAGTATGACGCCAGAACGCGTCGGCGTTTTTTCCGTTACGATGCAATCGCCCGGCCGAGGATGGACAAAGAGTTTAGGGAAGACAAATACTGGGAGCATTTTACAAAAACTAGGTCACTCTTGAAACTAAAGAAATTCAACATGATTCGGAGCATTCCGAGTTCCGAGCGAATGCATTTCGCGGATAAAGGCGATTTTTGGTTTGCGGAGGGGAAGGAAGGGTACCAGAAGGCTATCGGTGGAAACCACCGATTATGCTTGGTGATAGGGTAGGAGGAAACCGAAGGCGACCAGCGGGCAAGCCACTTGATCAACCCAGTGGAAAGGGTAGGAAGGGAACCAAAAATAACAGCGCAGAACACCGAAGAACGTGTGCAAGTGTCAACCTTTGGCTACCCTCTAAGGACTTTAGGCGATTTGCACACCAGATGATGCGAGAATAGAGAAAATCAAAAGAAATCAAGCTTCTTATCGTTGCTGTGTGTTAATCTCTGAATTCAATTTATTTTACAGATGGTTGTGTACTAATTGTCGTCGTGCTGCTGTAGCGATGCGTAAACATTACAAGATTACAAGATTACACAATTACCAATGATGGGACGCATTACATACGTGGAACGTTTAGTGTCAACACGCATGGCGACGGACAGACAACGCCATCTGTCGGCGCGTAGCGAGAGAAAGTGTAACGCGGGTTGCATACACTCATTCGTCAACAACACACATCAGGAGAGCACCTTCAATAGCCCGTGTCCGTTGGAAGATATTAATGTGTGTACGGTTCATATGTGGAATATAAGCACGTACACCATTATTGGGCCTTCGACTGCAATTTTGTGCAAATTAGCAGCTGTACAGGGTAACACACCGAATGAGTATGTGGTGGTGCCATTACCGCACACTTACCCGAGTGTGTAGAGTGGATACACAAAGTATTAATAAAAAAACCTGCTCTAAGGGAAACACAACATGATGTATGATGTCGTGTCAATAAATTAAATGATATATGATATGTTCCTATCATGTGATATTCATAAAATGTAGTACAGCTTCTAACAGCAATAAAACACAATTCTAGTTTTATTTAAAGCTATTACTTTTCAAAACTTTTCTAACTAACTATTTATACCAATATTATTAAAGAAAGAGTACGACTAAATAAAGATAGAAAAAATCCTACTTCTAAAGTTTGAAATTCATTAAAAAAAAGCGTATCAGTATGGAAAAAAACATGTTATCTTATCTTATGTTATATTATCTTAGTACTAATCCTAGGTAATGGAAAAAAATTAACTTAAACTATTGTCCCTCCTGCTGTTGCTCCCAATCATTGTTTGCTTCTGTATTTGCCAAAGCTTCTTTTTCTTTTTTTCTTTTTATGTTTTACTCCCCATACCAAAACTTGGTAACAAGAAAAATTTTCACACCGAGGTGTGTTACTGTAAATGTTGTTGTACTGCCTACTGTTTCAAGCAGTAGGCAAATTTTATTGCAATCTTTTAGCGCATCTTTCCCCTTCGCGCCTTTCCATCCGCACGCCGCGATAGCTTCCGGCTTGAATATAGCTTTCAGCGCCTCCGTCATTAATGTGGTCGAATTTACTGACGTAAACAGGTAGCGCAGCCAATCTACCACATGTTTGAAGTATTCATTATGTCCTAATTTTTGTTCAAATTCGATGACCTGCTCTCCGGTGCTCATTGCTTCCACACAGATGCCTTCTGGTACTGTTCCGGTGGAAGTAAGCGGCTCGGCACAAACGGTGGCTCTGATCTAACCAATAAATACTTCCGTCGTGATACTCGAGTCCTTGAGTACCTGTAGCATGCCCCCGTGCTTTTTCAGGCTAGGCTGCATCTCCTGCTGAAAGTTGTGGAGTAGGATGTTTGTGGCACGTCACCTGGTTATGTTATAAAGGATCCGCAATGCGTATACTTTTATGGCCGTTTATTTAGTTTAAAATAATCATTCATAGCCGTTACATGGACTCAAGGTCAACATTGGTCAAGGTAATAAATGATGCAAAATAATAAAAAAAACTAGCTCGAGATATAAAATTTATCAGCTCTCGTATCGTCGAGGTCACAGGTAGGTAAAAAAACACACATCATAAAATTTATGTACTAACCCACCAATAAAGAGCTACAACCACAACCCATACACATTACCATAACCAGCTGATAATCTGCCGTACATGCGAGAGTGACCGAACGACGTGCGCAATTTATGTGAAGCGGTCAGAGGGAGTTGCGTTGTAGGAAAGGAGAAACAAGACACAGAGAATGTGGTAGAGATAGAGATGTCCCGTCAAACATTGCGAAGGTTGCGAGTAGTATCATCTGCTTGAAATCTTATGGTATTTTAAATAATCTTTGTTTTTTTTTATGATTTACTTTTTTTTGCGGTGTTATTTGTCGAAAAGATCACTATTTCAATTTTTGTAGATTTTTGTAAAATAAAATGTCAAAATTCAGGTGTTAAGTATGCTACAAATCGCACTGTTATACCTGTTCTCGGGGAGGTATAATTATAACTGCTAAAAATAGGGGCGAAAAAACTGCCTAGGTTCACAAGCTCTTTGATACGAGGGGGCTATTTATATATATATATATATATTTATTTATTTATTTATTTATTACGATACAAATATCCGCCTCAGAGGGCTAAATATAGGGAAACTTACTGACTAAAACTTAAAATTAATAATAACAAACAAATACTTAAATCTAACTAGACAAACATATACTAGACAGCAAGCAATTTGTAACACAGCCAACACACGTAAAATGAAAGAATTAGGATGGGGAAACAAAAAGGGAGTCAAAGAACTGAAGGAAGAGGGGGCGAAGGGATTGAGGGGGAATATGAAAATCAAACACACCAGAGGCACTGTTGAAGCGATGGAGGGATCGAAAAAACGGATCATTGGTGCCATACAGCGTTCTTCTCGACGGGATTTGAAGGAAATCGCAGCGTCGAAGAAAGCGAGCAGGCGCGTACAGCGGTATTCTGTTAAGAAGTGAAGGACAATCAATCTCGTTCCGAAGCAAACCACTGATAAGCAAAGCTTGAGAAGCAGAGCGACGATCATGCAGTGTCATCAATCCAAGCATACGGCATCGGACTTCATAAGGGGGAAGAGAAGCACCCGATTGCCCTAAAAGACGCCTAATGGCAATACGGGTGAATCTGCGTTGAACACTTTCAACCCTTTCAATCCATACCGAGCTGACCGGACACCACACAATGCTAGCATATTCTAAAATAGGGCGGACTAAGCTACAGAAAAGGGCTTTGAGGCATATAGGGTCACGCACATCATTTGCCATAGCACAAATCATTCCTAGTACACTATTGGCATGGTTAATGGTACGCTCAATATGATGATTGAATGACAGCTTTGCGTCAAGGTGAACCCCAAGATCACGAATGACATTAACACGATTTAATACAACAGAGTTTAGTGAATAATTATGAGACAACACATTTAAGCTCCGATTGAAAGATATACAAGCACATTTATCGATACACAGGGAGAGAAAGTTAGCAGAACACCAAGAAGAGAAGGAGTATTACAGACATTGGAGAGAGACACATGAATTAGAGTCAGTGATAGGACAAAATATTTTTAAATCATCTGCAAACATAAGGAAGGAATCGGATGGAAGAACAGAGCACACATCATTGACAAATAAAATAAAAAGTAAAGGACTCAAGACACTACCCTGGGGTACACCCGACGAACAATGAAACTCATAAGAAAAACCGTCATTCAATTTAACACAACAAAAACGATTCTATAGAAATGATTGTAGCCATTCAAGAAAGAAAGGAGAGAAGCCAAGTTTCTTGAATTTAGCAATGAGCAGAGAATGGGGGATTTTATCAAACGCAGCTTTGAAATCGGTATACACAGCATCAACCTGCATGCCAGAGTCCAGATTTAAGAGTACTGAGGAAACAAATTCCATAAGATTAGTAGTGGTGGAGCGGCCAGCCATAAAGCCATGTTGATTTGGAATGATCCACGATTTCACCATTTCCATTAGAGGTAAACGAATAACAGATTCAAAGACTTTGCTGAACGCCGATAAAATAGATATGCCACGATAATTAGAGACGCAACCACGATCACCCTTTTTAAAAACTGACCTTATAAATGCTTGTTTCCAAATATTCGGAAAAGTAGCCGTAGACAAAGAAAGATTAAAAAGGAAAGAAACAGGAAGGGCTAGTGCTTCACGACAGTGAAAGAGCAGCAGGAATACCATCGGGACCCGGCACTGAGGATGGTTTAAGGTTACCTAACGCACGTAAAACAGAAGCAGTGCTTACAGAAACAAATTCAACATTCAGGACATTGAGAGGGGTGAATGAAAGACTGGCCTCAAAGCTTGCAGAGTTATTTAAACCATTTTCATAGACACTCGAGAAATGATCAGCAAAAAGCGAACGAATGTCATTCGGGCACGTAGCAAGCACATCACCAAGTGACATACTAGTAGGGAGGCCATTATTGTTTCTCATAGAGTTTATGTAATTCCAAAACGCTCGAGGGTTTGAACGGAAGCGAGATTGAAGACGCAAAACATATAATTTATGGCGATATCTGTTATATGATCTGTAAGCGGATGCTGCATATTTAAATAACCTACGCGTGTACGGTGAACGCCAAGTCCGGTAAGCACGTGTAGCCCGATTTCGATCCCTAAGCAGAGAGCGCAGATGGCGGTCGGACCATGGAGGGGAAGGAGGTGGTCTGAAGAGAGGAGAACAGGAGTTTAAGGAAGTGATAAGGATAGCATTGAACTGTGTTACAGCCTCATTGATGGACGTACATTCAAACAAAAATGACCAATCAATAGAGGACAAAATTACACGCAGCCTAGCATAGTTAGCCTTCTTATAATTATAAATAGGACTAAGATTAACACTTTGCACAGAAACAGGTAAGTTGGCAGTGGATAGATATTCAATTTCAAAAACAAACGGAGGATGGTGGTCATCAATTTTTACAAGAGGAAGATCTGCCTCATAAACGGAACACGGCGTGAAGTTAAGAGAAAACAATAGTATAAGGTCAAGCACACGACCATTATGGTTTGAAATATTGTTTAGTTGACAAAATTCCATAACGTTGAATAAATCGACAAAAGGTGCATGACATAGCAACGCATTATGAGGTGTATAGTGCTGGAAAGGTGTCGTTAAATTAACAGAATTTATGCAGAGAAGATTGATTAAAATCACCAAGAAGAATAAGTTGATCCTTGTTACGCAAGCGGGCTTTGACATCGTGAACGCATTCTAAAAGTTTTTCAAACGTACGCATATCAGCTGCTAAGTAGGGTGGGACATAGATAACACCTATATATATATATATATTAAAGCACTCATTTTTAATCACAACCCACACACACTCAAGCGGCGCGGCATTTACACAAATAGGCGCTGATGCTAAACTGGTCGAAACAGCAATGAGAACACCGCCACCGCGAGTACGAGAACTATTATTTATGTTACGATCACAACGGTAAACGATAAATTTATCACTACTAAAGAGCATACTATTGGGTAAAGAATCATCAGCCCAAGTTTCAGTGAAAACAATCACATTAAAATCAGCAGCATCGGCCGCTAGCCTGAAATCAGTACATTTTGATCGTAACCCACGAGTGTTCTGATAGTAAATACTTAGCTATTCATTTGGTTCATTTGACAACGACGGTTGTCTGGCGTGATCACCACGGGTACGCTTAACAGGGGCAGGCAGGTTATCTGGAGGCTACCGATCCGAAGGTTTACGAGAGGATCCAGTCGTTCTCGCAGGAATGAACACCGATGAAGACGATGACGGAATCGACGAGGTTGATTGAAGAGCAGGAAGCACGGAAGTAGGCTCGGAACAGGTGTCACTCAGTGGATGAGAGAGAGCCGAAGGCAGAGAAGCACTCTGAGAAGGCATGCTGGCCAAGCGTGGTGTACTCAGAGAGCCGAAGTAAGATGGATCGTTTACGGGAGCATCCAATCGGGCGACGATAGATTTAACGGTATTAGTGTTGCTTGCACTATCGATATTTTTGGCCGACTCATCTGTAAGCGTGTCGTTCACTGACACTACAGGGAGATGACAATTTTGGTAATCGATGAACTCACGGAACACGAGAGAAGGAGGCCAAGTAGCCGGAGAGAGAGCTTCTTCGCGCTTGCTGGAAGGTACACCGACCTTAAACGATACGAATGACATCGTTTCGACGTTGGCGCCAAGTTTTACGAGACGACGCACCTCAACGTCTGATGGAGCAAGCGCAAGTCGATTAATAACCATGGTAATGACATGCTTATCCGTTACAGATGTGTCGAAGCGCGACATAAAAATCCACGACAATGACTGTGGCCTTGGAGCCACAAATACTGGATCATATGTACTCCCCGATCCCGTTCCTTGTTGCATTGCAGGCGCAGGAGGCACTGCCGGCCAGGGAGCCGAAGGGAGGTGACGAGATGGTAGATCGAGGGGTAGTGATGTTCGGAGAGGGCACCATGCGTCTCTCTTACCATATGCAGAATCAAACGAGGCACTCTCACTAAATAGATCCTGCTTAAGACGGTGAAGCAGATCCGCTCTTATCGAGTTAATGGCGTTTCCTAGAGACGAGAAAATGCCATCCATTGAATTGACCAAGGCGGCCTCAGTCTCCGGAAACAATACAGGCTTTTTCGATTTACGCAAGGCATCACATTGTTTGCATAGCCAGCACAGACCACAATCTGCCAACAATTCACTTAACGTGGATTCAGAGACACCGGCACAGTGAGCATAGAACAAACGGCCACACACCCCCGAACACGACAAGTGTAATGGATCACCATTTGGATTAAGTGCCGTAGAGCAAATTGCACAGATAGTCATTATGATAACACTGTTACACTGGAAAGCAGGCACACAACGAGTGATATCGCAAAGCAAATGTGTGCAAAAGTCACAAGCGATAAAATTTTGCCAGCCACAGGGCGATTAATCAAGCCGCGTTAAAACACTGGAATAAGCAGGAGCGATCAAAACCACGTCTGTGCGTCACCAAGCGGAGAGAGTGAGTGAGTGGCTATGGGGCGGTAAACATGTATGGCGTGCGAGCCCTCGCGCGCCCTCGCAAATCCCTGTCAATTGCATGGCGGGATATCTTTGTCGAGAAACTACCCAAGCGAGTGAAAATGTCACTTTGCGGCTGTTTTTTGATTGATATTTCGTGCACGATTTGACAAACGAAACAGTGTACGAGATTCAGACTTTTTTCGGCACATAACCACAACAGCGTGCAATGGCAAATTTGCTATCTTCATTTCACGTCTAGCGTTAGACATTTTGAGGTTAAATAGTTTTTTAATTATTGGTATTTATATGAATGATAGGATACGAAAGAACATAACTGATTTAAATGCAAACTAAACATAATAGTCAAAAAGAAATACACATAACCTGCTTCAACCTGCTGGCTTTGAGAGCGATATTTTTGTTTTCCTTTATTTTTATAGACACTTTGAGCCAATTGGCCTCATTCGCCTCTTTTAATCGGTTGATTAATTCTATACTTAAAGTCTAACAATCTTCTTTGCAAGCCATTTGTGGCTTGAAAAATACCTTATACCGGGTAGCCTCGGTTTACTTAAAAGTATCTGTTGATTTTATTGTCTGTCACAAATATGGTTTTGGTTAGAGTTGTTTATAAAGATTAGTGATACGGAGGAATTTTAAAAGTTTACGCTGGCAATCGCTGTCTGGTGAGAGGATGGTGTCGATGCTGTGGTCCAATTTGCAAGTGATGCGTTCCGCAGGGTATCCATGACATTCGGTTAAGATGTGACGGACGGTGATGTCGACGCCACAAGAAATGCATAGTGGTGGGCTTGATTTTTGTAATGAAAAGGTGTGGGTGAGCTGGCTGTGTCCTATCCGGAGTCGTGATAGGATTCTCTGGTCTTGGTGTGATGGATGGTCTTTCCATGGTGGTGTTGTGGTCTTGATGGTTCTCAGGAAGGAACGGCCGCTGCTAACCCAATAACCATTCCAGCTATTGGCGATCATGGTTTTGCGGATAAAGTCACAGCGTGGAAGAGTGTTGTGGCAGCATGTTCGGGTCGCGGGCGGTTCCAGATTCAAGTGCTGGAAGAACACTTGCACTGTCGATGAAGATCACGTTAAGTTTGTCTCTGTGTAGACCTTCGTCAGCAGCAATAACCAGGGCTATTGCTTCTGCGGTGAAGATTGAGGTATGGTCTGGTATTCGGATGGCGCTATTATCGCTACTGGAGTAGATTCCACAGCCAGAGGAACCGTTTTGTACTGGTCCGTCTGTGAAAATGAAATGGTGGTTATGGTATTTTTGTTGAACGAGTTCGGAAAAATGATGGTTAGCAATGACACTATTGCAACCAGTCCGAAGCTGATTTTTTATGGTCTAGTCTATTTGTGGTGGGCGGCAGTACCAGGGGCGAATACCGATTTGGATGAGTTTGGTGACTGGGGGAGTGTTTGATCTGTGGACGTGGAGAATTCGGCGTTTGCCCTTTGAATAAGGGCATCAGCCTTGATGTTTTTCTCCATCATTCGTCCTGCAGCTGCTACTATCTTGTCGGTGATGATGTGGTCCAAGGGTTTCACACAGAAGTGATGCTATGGGGCTCGTGATGAAAGCCCCATTAGCACAGCGGATGGCGGTATGGCAGAGTGGTTCATTTTGTTTTTTGGAAATTTTCCCGTTGCCAGGAGACTATTTCGATGCCGTAGAGTAGTTTAGGTAGAAGCCAGCTATTGATGATTTGGAGTAGTGTTTGGCGGGAGGCGCGATGTTGACCGGTTCCAAGCATTCTGAAAAGATTAATACGGTTCTTCGCTTCTCTTTTGACCCGTGTAGTGTGTGCTTTAAATGTTAAGTGACGATCAAATGTCTCTCCTAGGATATCGGCTGTGAGTGTGTTTGGTATTACTGAGTTATTGTATGTTATGGGTTTTAGTATATAATATTTGCTATTGCAGATGTGAAGTATTTTGGATTTGGAATGTGAAATTGTGTAACCTGTTCAACGTGACCATTTCTGAACTATATTGACCCCTTCATGTAAAGATGTGCGTGATTCGGTTCTATTGCTGGATGCTGAGGAAAGAACTATATCATCAGCATACATGAAACATTTAATGTTACTGTGCTTGGGGCGGAAGAGGGATTCTACACTAATCAGGAAGAGAGTGGGAGAGAGAATGGCACCCTAGGGAACACCATTCTCTTGGACATGCAGATCAGAAGATTGAGTTCCAATTAAAACTTTGAATGTGCGGTTTGAAAGGAAGCTTTGAAGGTACGCTGTAATGCGACCTCCAAAACCCCACAAATTTAGCTGTTCAAGAATTGTATGTCGCCAGGTTCTGTCAAAAGCTTTTGATAAGTCTAATATTGCGCAGTCGATGTGGTGGCCTTTGGGGTAATGTGTTTCTAAAAGTTCATTAAGTTCGGCAAAATATGTCTCGGTAGCTTTTACACCTCTAAAGGCGTGTTGATTGGTACTAAGGAGGTTCCGGTCTTCTAATTCTTGTGTCAGTCTTCTATTTACCATTCTCTCCATCGTTTTGGCAGTGGAATTTAGGAGAGAAATGGAGCGCTAGCTATCTATTGCATGTGGAGGTTTATTGGATTTGGAATGGGAATTGTGAAACAAGTTTTCCAGTCATCTGGTATGTTCCCGGAAGACCAAATATTATTGTAAATTTGAAGGAGGACTGTTTTGGACCGGTAAGGAAGATTTTGAAGCATTGGATAACCAATGTTGTCCGGGCCTGAAGACATGCCACGGCATTTATTAAGAGCCCAATCAAGTTCATTAAGAGAAAAAAGTCTATTGTAATTTTGGTCGGAAGCGTCAATGGGTGGAAGGGGTCTGGACTCAGAGATGAATGTATGGGTTAGAAAATGAGATGTAAAATTATGTGTTGCAGATGTGTCATAAAAGTATCTAGCTAAAGCCTCAGGTAAAGAATCAGTGCTGCAAAATGTCACTATCAATGTCATAAAAAAATCTGACTGAAACAAAATCCATATCAGCGTCACGTACTAAATTGTGATAATCAGAGGTGATACTCAGAACGATTGGTGAGACCATTACATGCTCATGACATGTTTGCGACCATCGCTTGGTTAGTCACTATATCACGACTTTTTTTTGCTGTGATCAATTTTGCAAAATGTCACTTACATAGCCATGACAAATTCAGGCTGTAACAAAATCATCTCAGCGTCACGAGCTCTACTGCGAAGATCAGAGGCGAGCCTCAAACAGTTGGTGCGACCATCGCATGCTTGGTGACATTGTGTGCAACCAACTCGTGTTCAATCACTTGGTCGTGACATTTTCAGTCGGTGATCATCGCGATGGTCACGGGAGATATGCAGTGCGTGCGAGTGGTTCCAAGAAACAAAATGAGCATGTTTTCTCGCTCTGTTTGACCCAACTGACCATCAAAGCAGATAGAGGGAGAAAGCATGCTCATTTTGTTGCTAGAGCCTACGCGCCAAGTATATTCCAAGAATGTCGCGATTATCGCCGACAACAATGTCGTGACCAAGTGAGTGATCAAAAGTTGGGTGCTAAACTAAATGTCACCAAGCATGTTATTGATTTTCCAACTGTTTGAGTATAGTCACTGATCATCTCAGTTGTGTACGTGATCTCATTTGAGTTTCGTTTCAGTCATGAGGGTTGATGATTGAAACAGTAGCATTTGGCAGCACTGTTCACAGCCAGAAAAAAATCATGATAATGCTTGCGCCGGCATTAAGCTAAGTTTGTCAGTCAGAGTATCGCGTTGGACTCAAGAATTCACATGTCGTGTTCAGCATGTCATGGCGCACTTTTATTGACTATCAGCAATGAGCATCAAGCTACCACGGATATGTTCATTGTTTTCGTTGGTGAAAATCTCATGATACTCATGACATTTTGCAGCACTGGGTGGAATAATGGTGTTTTCTGTTTTCCGAATGATTGGAGTTGATTTGTGGTTTTTACCGGATAAAATTGCAATTTGCTGGAATATTTGGTGGTTGTCTTAGTGTTAATTTTAAAAACAAATTTTCCCCAAGATAGATTTTTTTTGCAAATTTGACGGCATCTCTTGATTCCCGATTGGCTTCTTGGTATTGGTCGGCCAAGAGCGGTGTAAAAATATTGTTTCTTTTTTTGAGCGTTGAAGAGTCTTGAGTGCTTTTCGTCGAGTCTCGAGTCGAGGCAAGGGCAACTGTTTTAAGCACCAGAGGACAAATTTTCTGCCAACTGTACCCTTTGTAAGAGGGATAATAGTTAAGGCTGCATTTGTAATTGTCTCTGTAAAGCGTGTAAGCGAGGGAGGATCATCTAAGGGTTTTCGATTTTATACTTTTCCCAGTCAGCCTCCTCATATTTCCACCTGGGACGTTTTTGAGGGCAGTAGGTTAGTTGAAGGCTATGAACAAAAAGCGGGTGGTGATCACTGCCATAGGTATCGTTATGGATAGAAACAGAAAAACTAGAAGCTATAGAAGAGGAGAGAGTATAAAAATCTAAAATAGTACCTTGTCCATTAGTGGGACAGGTACGTGTGGCTGTGGTGTTATGAATAACCTCTATACTGCAGGTATCAAAATAGTCTTGTAGCATATGGCCACGAGTATTAGAACCAGGATTACCCCAGGTAGAATGTTGGTCATTGAAATTGCCAAGTATTATTGCAGGTGACGGTAACTGTGGTAACACAGTTTCCATCTCCTGAGCAACAAAAGAAGGACATAGAGAAGGTGGAAGGTACAGACTGACAATTGTGGATTCTATTGGTGAAGATATTTTAACGGCTATTGCGGGTATGTTTGTAGAAATATTATTAAGGTTAGAGGGTATGTGTTTTTGTTTGCCTATACCAACGGAGTGATGCATGTTGGTTGGTGTTTAGAAAAAAAGGTATAGTTATTGAATGCTGTTTAGGTGAATTGAGAGCTGTTTAGGTTTGGTATGGTCATTATATCTTGTAAAGCGACTATTGTTGGGTTGTGGCGGGTAATTAGAATTTTTAGTTCATCAGAGTTACGGCTCATGCTCCTGATATTCCAGGACATGGCAAACAAAGGTGTATTGTTATTTAACGGAGGATGGGAATTTGTAGAATGAATGTTTGGAGTTAATACAAAAGAAGATGTGATGTAAGTGGTCATTGTGTTAAAGATGATTTCCTCCTCTCTGACCTCCTCACCTCGATGAATGGAGCATTATCGGGTGAGAGGAGGGGCTCCTCTCCCTCGGAGTTGAGGGGATTGGGAGTGGAAGGGATAGGGATGGGAGATGGAGGGGTTTTTTTTGGGAGGGAGGGAGGTTTCTTCCCCGGAGGAAGAGGAGCCCTTTGAGAGGGCTCGTTTTTTAAGCGCCTTTGAAGAGCTTCCGTCCAGAAGGGACGAGGAGCAAGAAGAGTCAGACTCTTCGGATTGGTCCATTGTTTCAACTTTATCAGTGGTTTTGTTTTGATTAAAAGTGTTATAAAATTTGGTTTGTTCGATTTGCATGTTTTTGATAGTTTCTGTTAGTAGATCAATTTTCTTATTTATGTAGATTAGCATTTTCTTGTTTAAGTTGGGCAATAATTTCGTCTTTTGGGTTAGGGGTGGCAACAGGTGGAGTGAGTTTTTTCAAAAGTTTTTCATTTGTTTTTTAAGATTGGCAATTTCTTCGTCCCTAGAATCGGGTTAAGTTGAAGGGGCAACGTTAGTTTGTGGATTAGAGGACACAGCTTGAGCGAGAGTGAGCCTTTGTTGAACTGCGCTCTGTTTATGTAGTTGGGAATCTATGTATTTTCGTGCTTCAAAGAAAGCCACGTTGTAATCAATTTAATATTTAATTACTTCCTGTTCCTTAAGATAAAATGGGCAGGATTTGTCAAAAGAATTGTGGTTGCCTTTGCAATTCACACATTTCAGTGGAGCAGTGCATTCACCATGGGCAGGAATACCACAATTGTGGCAAACCTGTGAGGTTTCGCATCTCAGCTTGGTATGACCATAGTGAGCACAATTAAGACAAAGCATGGGTTTGGGATAATATGTACGGGGAATCACTTGGAGTGGGCCAAGGCGGATAACAGAGGGGACACGTGTTGCAGCAATACGGAGGAGGAAATAATTGGTAGGTATTATTTCACTATTAACTTTACGAGTAAAACGACGCACTTCAGTAAATTGTTGGTCTTTTAAATTTGCTAGAACTTCTTCATCCTTCATATGTTTAAGGTTGGTAGAGAAAATTACGCACTGGACGGTATTAATAGTAGTGTGGGGTGTGATGGTGATTGGTGTTCCATTGATGAGTTTAGTAAGTGATTGTAACTTTTTGTAGCGGGACAATGATTGAGTTTTCAAAAGGTATTTGGAATTATTATTAATCAGGTTACCTTCTACCGGTCGTCCAACATGTTGTTGTAGGCTTTTGCCTACGATGAACGGGTCTGGTAGCGGCTTTCCTTCTTCGATGGTCAGGACCAGATATATCAGCTCTCCTTCCTCGCCGTTAAACCAATACGGGTATGTCCTAGCCCGGGAACTCGTGCCGGGAGGGGAATGAGCCCTCGCGGCAGGAGGAGGGTCCGACATATCGTCGGTCCTCTCAGCACTGGCACTTGAAAAACGTCACTGTCAAAATGTTTACACAATGTCCACTGCACCACAATACCACTTCACTTCTGATCGCAAATGGCTTATGTGAGTCCATCAGACTAATGTCTTTAAAAACTCACTTCCAAGAGGCTTCCACAGTCTGCACTAACAAAACAGGTTACAACCTTGGGCCACAACACTTTACGTAGCGCTTTGAGAAAAGTGAACAACGTAAAGTGCGTTAGAATAGTTCTTAAAAATGTTTAGATTTTTACTTTAACGTCTCGCTGTGAAAACAACGAACGACGTATAAGAATGTCTAAGTTTGGTTTTTTTTCCCACACGCACTACACTACAGCACAAAACTCCTGAAACACCAAACACGAACAACACTTTCCAGCACTGCACTGTTTGAACACAGCCCGCTGCGCAAATTCGAGCAGTTTTCTGCGTAGTTTTTTGCGTCGTTTTGTGTAAAAAAATACGCAAAAAAATACGTTAGACTTCAGCCAAAACTACGATAGCCAGCGTATTTATTGCAGTTTTTCAAGGCGCGGCGAGCGAGAGAGCAAATGCGAACAAACGGCTATCTCTTTCTACCAATTCAAATTTGGCGCAATGTAATTGTGTTGGTGGATAAAGATAAAAAAAAAGTTACACACTACAGCGCGCTGTATATATCCATGTATTTAAAAGGCTCAAAAAGGTATTGGTTTATGATAATGGGAAGGAGGAGGACTTTCTGTATTGCACACATGTACTCATTTCGTTCGTTCCACACACTACTACTCCTGGTATTGATATTGTCGCTGTATTGCTGGTGCCGTCTCATATCCGTTCGAGACTTGCGCGTGTGCAGTGGCTAGTTTGCGGGCTGTTTTTTTCAAGGAATTTTTTCCAGATTAATCGGCGCATACACATATATACATTGGTAAGTGTTTATTTATTTATTATTCGAATTTTTACGTGCCGTGGTTGACTCGATCGCTGGATTGACCTGGCTTCGGTCAACATGTTCCATGCCCGTTCCGATTTGAGCGGTTGACCGCGATGGACACGGATGTGTATGATTCTAATTTAAAATTTACTCCTTCCTCTAGCTAACCATGAATCCGGAAGGGCACTCCAGTGGAACTGTTCGGTACAGTGCGGCTTATTGGCTGCCGCAGAGCTGTACCAGCGCCACCTCCACAGCTACCTCCACAGCCACCACCACCAGCACCACAACCAGCACCACCAGCACCACAACCAGCACCACCACCACAGCCACCACCACAACTACCACCACAACTACCACCACAACTACCACCACCACCACCACCACCACTTCTACCACTCGAACCACCGGCACCAAGAGCACCATAAATATTATTTCGAACACCGTTATCCGTCCAGCAAAAACCGTTGCCACAGGGAAGGAGCATTAGGTTATGATACTTACTCCGGAACAATTTAGATTGATGCAGAAGCGGTCGATGACTGTGGAGGGAATGGGTCGGGCAGATGACAAGCTGGCCAAGTACTCCAAAATACCAGAACATCGGCCTTCTGCTCTGATTGGCCAGGACTCCATTTACCCCGCCATACCATCGTCCATTTCCGTGCGGAAAGTTATGGGTAAGCGCCCCGCCATCACCACCGCCAACACCACCGTCCGTACCACCGCCAATACTACCGCCAGCACCGCCGTCCGTACCACCACCAACACTACCGCCAACACCACCGTCCGTACCACCGCCAACACCATCGTCCGTACCACCGCCAACGCCACCACCAACACCACCGCCAACAACACCATTCCAGCCTCGCTTCCCGAGACCAAAGATACCGTCGAGAACAAAATTCCGCGCCGCCCTACCGTCGTCCCTGCCAAAGCCGGAGTTCCTGAAACAGTTCCTGCTGCCGTTGCAACAGATGCTCCTGCCGTTGCTCCTCCTCTGACCGATGTGCTGCAGGTGATAACCGAGCTATCAGCCACAATAAACCGCCGCTTCGACGAACTCGCTGCAGAAATTGTTACCCTGGAAAAGGAAGTGACGGTCACTCGGAAGACCGCCATGGCTATCGAGCTGACACTAAAAAAAATGCAGAAAATCGTATGTGCAGATCCAGACGGTTACGCGCTTCCGGCGACGGACGCGCTCACGCTGCAGCCCATACGGTAAGAGGAGGAGCTGAGAGCATGGAGCAGAAGTTGACCCACAAGCAACATGCTAAGAACTGCCTGGCATGGTTGCAGAACGAGGTGATGGCAACGGATCCCACCAAACGGTTGAGGGAGGTGCTGGATTTTGTTTTCGACGGTGGCTTTATTTCGCGTTGCCGGTGGTCTCGGCGAAACAGGAAAGTGTCGTTGGCACATTTTCCAAACGTATGCGAGCTGTTCCTCAAAGCCGCAGCGACCTGGAAGGCGCCCATTACCACAGCATACGTTGTAGATTTTTTAAAACGCGTGTTGCGGTATCCTGCAAAATGTAACACTACCAATTCAATGAACTCAAACAATGGACTAATGCACAATGTAAATAATAACAATAATGTAGGTTAGTTTAGTGTAAGTTTTTTTATAGCGTAGGTAGTAAAGTTAAGATTAGTTTCGTTTAGTACTTATTTCGTTTAGTTAGTTAGTTTTTTTGTTAGTTTTTTAGTTGAATTATTATTAAATTAATGAATTAATTCACTATGAATTCATGAATACAAAAAATGCATTCTGTCACACAGCACCTAAGATAATTTCTCATTATTTACCTTCCTGATCCGAAACACTTAACCAGGGTTTTGGGAAGAGGCATATTTTTTACATTTATTTCTTAGCAAATGTACCTACCAGCTACCTTGCACATCAGCGTGCTGCTGGCATAGTGTTGCAATTCACCCTTATTCAAATCTACCATGTTGGCAGAGTAAATATTCGCCTCCGTTGAAAGGCAAGGTTCCGTAAAGGCAAGCACCTATTTGAAAAACACGTACCCCTGCACCGTAACGTCCTTGCCTATTTTTGTGGCCGTTTCGTAACGGACCACCTCGCCCCAGTTGGTCATGAACCATTGATCGCGAAAGTTTTTTCGCAGCGCGAAGCCCTGCCGCACGGTCGTTATGGTGTCGACACCAACCGTGCGCACCGATGGTTCGTCCACCGGTTTGTTTTGCTGACGCGTGGCAACAATGACATGTTGCAGTTCCAGCAAACGATGGACCGCTTGTACCAGGCTGTGCCTCCCGGAATGCACCAACTTTTTGGGGTCATGCAAAAATGCCTCAAAAATGAAGGCTGATATGTTTTTAAGCCCATCGAACCTGCAAACATCATTGTAAACGTGCAGCAAGTTATGCACGTTGCTATTCATGAGAACCGGGCTGTACAGATCTCCATAGGCTGCCACAAACCTACGTGGTACGTGGTGGACATGAACGCCACAGCCATCATCAACAACATGAAGTGTTGGTACGCTGCATCGATAAGTCTATCCTTCAGAACAACGAAACCGGCAACCAACAGAAACATCCTGTACTCGGAAGCTTTCCAGAGATGGATGTATCGCAGGTCGCGCAGTTTACGTTGGTAATCTGAAGGCAGCCTTAACAGACGCAAGTGCGCCGACACTTCACGTTGCTGGCGACGTGGCAAGTAACAAGTTACGCCAGGGAAGCCAGTTATCCACAAATGTAGCAACTTTGCCTCTACGCCCTTGTATATTAAGTGCATGTCTTCGGCTGACACAAAATTGTCAATGATATCGTAACCTAACAGACTGGTAAAGGGCGTAGGGTTGTTGACATGTGTTGGATATTTGTCGTCACAAAATTCCTTGTGGTTCCGAGGCGGGCATTGTTCACCATACCGGAAGTACATCCGGTGTCCATCCAACTCACCAACGATAGTGCACTTCATGCAGGCGCTGTACGCATTATGCGATTTAACACCTGAAAAAAAAAATACACAAAAAAATCAGAAACAACAGTAACATCAGTTTCACCGCATATTACTGTAAAGGTTAAGTGGACAAACGAATAACGTATTTTAGCCGCTCCAGTCGCTAACCCGTTGCAAGAGATTTCTTGTAACAACGGTTTAGTCGTAATGAAAGCGTTGACTATATATAGTGCATTTTATCAACATACCTTTAATAAATGCTCGTGCCGGAGCATCTGCAATTGTTGCACGCGCTTCCACCCAGTAAGAGCGGGATTTAATTGTCAGACCTGCCACAGTCTGTTCATTTCGTCCACAAACGGCTGCAAAAACTCCTTGACGAATAACGGTTTTGATTCGCCACAGAATATAGCAACCGTCATTACAGGAGTATGTGGAACGTTATGAGCCTACATGAGAATCGGCCAAAATTGGGTCCGACTGCTCTTGTGCAGGGGTAGGCCATCCACAAAAATGTTCAACTCGAACCCCTCCTGAGTTAGCTGACAATCGCTGGAATAGAAAAAAAACTATGAGCACATGACCAGGAGCACTGTCAGTTAAATGAAATTTAAAACATGCTTACCGAAAATATGAAAGCAGGCATTTTTCCACACCCTGGTACCACAGCTGCCCACCTGCGATGGGTGTAAGGGCTGTCTCCGGTGCTCCGGACACAGGCGTGTTCATCAATGTCCGTGCATCTCGTGGCAATTTGGTCTGGGGGAAGTGATGTCGCAAATGGCCCAGCAAAAGGTTCAAACTGCGATGAGTTTGTTCAGTTTGCAAGGCCCACATCCTCAAGCCATCCTCACACGAAAGTTCTCCGTACGGATGGTCTGGCATTTCCACCTCGACCTGGATATCCTCCACGTCTGTATCCTCGCCGCTGCTTGCGTCGGTCGTACCTTCCTCCTCGCTTTCGCTAAGTGGAGCAGCATCGTCTACAACATAACACATGATACACATGAGAGCACAACATAAGCAGCATACAGCATAACGATCGTTACTTACCGATCACTTCCATGGGCATCAGAACATCTTCAAACTGCACTGGCATAGCATCACGCGCTCGGTCATCTAAAATATAGCCACGAAAACCATTGTTAAACACTAATCGCTATATTCACCGTTCAGCATATAACCACCGTTCACCGATCACTTACCCCCAGTCGGAGGTTCTGACTGCTGGGCAAGAAGGAGTTCCCTTTCCACTTCCTCCAGACGTTGCTTGTAGAGCCGGGCAATTGCGTGGGACATCAAGCCACTTTTCTTGTCTTGATTCGAGGCCATTTTCACGCCTTCTATCGGGAAACTTTTCACGGGAAGGATGAGCAATGGTTGAATTTGTGTTGACGTTTGTTTACATTTTCTGTCGGTACCAATACCGGTCTTAAAATTGGGCTGCACGCGAGAAAGAGATAGAACTACTCAAAGAATGACAACGCAAGACGGCTGACAGCTATTGGCCGTCTGACGCACCATCCAAACCTTCGACAGCTCGCTCAGGCGAAGGGTAGGAAGCAGAGCCTGGGACGGGTAGTTCGACGAGCTGCTCGACAAATTTGCCGTAAGAGGGAAAAAGCAAGCATGAGAAAATGCGCGAAAGGGAATGATTTCTTCCGTCGCTTTGCACAGGGGGAGGTAACTCTGCACTGCACTGATCACGGGGGTATAAAATACGAGTCAGTCGAGGAGCGCTTGGTAGAACACGTCCGCACTCTTCAGCTGCTACGAGAAGATTGTTGTTACGAGCGAAATGTTACCAATGGAAGAACCACACATACAATCATATATTGCTTGTCAAATTATGATAGTGTATGAGTTATCGTCCGAAAATTTCCGCTTTGGTACAATATCTCATATACATACCGCAAACAAATAGAAAATTGAGAAAACTAATTTCTTGCTACTTGCGGCGATTCTCTGACCATTACCTTTCCACAAACCCATCGAATCGTCAATTTCGTATATGTTTGACAGGAGTTCGACGGATATCCTACTGAAGATTGGCTTATACACAGAAACGCTAATTTTCTCAATTCCTTGTTTATAGAATCAACATAAATATAGTGGACCATCGTATATCCAGGTACCTTTCATAGGTTGACCGAGTATTTTTGCTATTTAGAAATGACAGCTCAATGCAAAATTGGCATCTTTTGCAAGGTATGTGGTTTGAAAAAAAAACGTACTCGGTCTAATTATCCGAACCTAGATAATGTAGAAAATGTGAATAATAACATTATGCTTTCGTATTTTTTGAATAGCGGTCTAGATAAATTCACCTTCAAAATATTGTAAACCACTTATGTAGTAGTTCATTTATTATTCCGTTTTTATTCAAGTGTCAATATATACATGCATTATTCTAATTTAAACATTTATACATAATCATCTAATCTAATCTTATCTCTAATAGCAAATGAAAACAAAGTACATTAATGATGAAAGAGATAGTTTGCAAAAAGTATTCTCATATCATTGAGTTCGTTTGATGGTCCTTTTCTAATACCTGCTAATCTAGATCTGGGTGGTGCTGAATCCGATTCGAAGCGCAAAGATCCACTAATTGTCTCGCCATAATTTTGTGCATCTGCTCTAACTCAAAGAAAATTGGGGAAATAAACAGTAACGAGAACTTTTTATTACATGTTTTGGTTCCAAAGGTACACATTTTTCTAAAACTCTAAATCGACTGTTGTGAATGCAAAAAGTGTTTTCCACGATTGCCCTAGATCTTAAGTGGCACACATTAAAGTTTCGTTCGATTGGGCAATTAAGAGGAGTGTACTGAAAGATCGTAAACAGTATTTGCTTAAAGCAAATGCTTTGTCTTCAACTAGAACATACGGAATTTTGACGTATAAGGTATACTTAAAATTTGAGGCTCAGGGAGAATCAAAATATTGTGTTCTAATTGGGTATATATAGCAAAAATTTTATAAACACAACTGTCAGATTTACGACCTTGACATCCTACATCTGCATATAAAAAATGTAATCACCATCTACAATTGCTAATTGTACAATACTGTGGAAACCCTTATAGTTATAATATTCACTTCCACTGTTACTTGGCTTTCTTATTTCTATGTGTCGTCTATCGCCCCAATAACAAGTGGAAACCCCCATTGTTCTTCAAATTCATCGGAAATTTGCATCCATTCTTCCGGTGTAGATGGAATCTTTAAAAAAAATCATTACCAATCATTAAATCACTAATCATTATTAGTTAAATTGCAATAGAAACCAAAACTTTGCCTATATAGTCATTTAATATACTTTTTTAAATAATTAAAACTATCATATCTTTTCTTTTGATTATATTTCTGGCCATCATCATCATCCAACCCTTCTACATCACACCAAGAGACTTCACACATTGCTAAATTGACTTAAAACGAAATGCTAAATTGAGGGTTTTACCGAATACTCTAATACAAAACACACAATACCCAGTTTGTCGGAGTCGTCGACAAGAATATCAATCAGTAAAGGCCTTATTAGATGGAGGAAAATACTTACATTCGATTTTGGAATCTATCCTTAAAACAGGGTTTGACAGATAGATGCCAGTCGGAAAATCGGAATTCGACTCGTACAATTCGGATCTGCTTCCCTACCAGCCAAAATCATTATTAGATGTCTAATGGGCTGTCTATTAGACATCTAATAATGGTTTTGGCTAGTAGGGAAGCAGATCCTAATTCGAATAGACAAAGACTGTCTGTCTAATCGGCATCTATAAGGTGTACGAATGGAAGTAATTAGTAATTATTAGACAGTAAATGTCAAATCGAAAATTAAACACCCGGTGAAAAAATTTCGTGGTACACCGCAGGACATGAAAATAGGAAAAAAATGTTTTTTGTTTTTTACTCAATGCATGCGCTAGATGTATCATCGGCAAGAGTGCGAGGCTTACTGAAGTTGCAATCGCCGATTTTTGCCTTTTATACCGAGTGCCTGAGTTACGAGTGCCGATGAAGTGTCGCGGCAGTATAAAAGGAGAGCCAAATCGTTTTGCACTTCATTCTTTTGTCAGAGGTCAAGGTGTAAGGTTGCTGTTAAAAAATTCCACAAAATCATCATGGATCGTGGTAAGCACTGCACACCAGAGGAGCGGAAACACATTCAGGGGCTGTATCGTGAGAATGTGCCAATCAAGACAATCTGCAAGGCGTTCGGCCGTTCGCGGACGTTTGTGGACAACGCCATTCGTAGCGAGGCTACGGGCAAGTCGACCGGTCGTCCGCGAAAAACTACGGCTGACGTTGACGTGCAGATTGTTGAAAAGGCCGACAAAAATTCGGCGACGAAGAGCATTGCATCTTTCAGCATGATAACGACTCAAAGCACACATCACGAACAGTTAGATGTTATTTGGCAAACCAGGATGTGCAAGTTCTACCGTGGCCTGCGTTGAGTCCTGACCTCAATCCAACTGAAAATCTGTGGTCAATTCTTAAGGAAAAGCTCAAGAACCAGCGTGCATCCTCAGCCGATGAGCTATGGAAACGCTGCGAGGATTTGTGGAAACGCATTCCTCCTGAAAGATGCCAGAATCTCATCATGGATATGGCTACTCGCTGCAGGCAATGAAAGACAATAATGGTCAACACATTGACCGTTAGAATGTGTTTTCGCTCGAAGCTATTCGACAAATCATTAACATAATGATAAGTGAAATTAGCAGTTTAAGAGAGGATGTAAGGCTTTTAACAACTCAAGTGAACTTATTAACCAATAACATACGGCCATCGGAAACCACCCGTAGAACAGTTTTACAGGTAAATTTTGTCAAAATCTCGTCCGAAGAACAGCTTGTAAATTTCAACAGGGATCTTCTCGAGGAATCTTACCGCATAAAAATTCAGGAATGGTTGGGCCATGCTGCATCTGAAACCTTGTCAAATAATAGAATTTTGCAAGCTTTGGACTTTATTTTCGAGAAAAGTTTTTTGCGTAGTTGCAGTTGGACAGGGCTTTCCACAGTAACCATTTCAAAAGTAGTCATGCGAACCTACAGAAATGTTATTAACCTATTCAAGCACATTGCTTGTACTAGAACTGTAAAAGCCGATGATGCGATGGTAGATAATTTTTTTTTAAATACAGGGTTTTCGAGGATTATATAGACATGTTCAGCGAGTTGTAGATTCGTTCAGGCACATAATAGACTCTTTCAGCGAGATATAGAATTGTTCGGAAGTAGGCGTGGACATGTTCAGCGATTACAGGGTTTTCAATGATATTATTGACATGTTCAGCGAGTTGTTGATTCGTTCGGGCATATAATTGACACTTTCAGCGAGATATTGAATTGTTCGTAAGCAGGCGTTGACAAGTTCAGCAATTCTGTAGTGCTGTCATTTGTTTTGTTTACACACTGTGAGGCAGGGTTCAATTTTTCTTTCTCAAAAGACCTAAACGTAGCTAATAATCATTCCCCAAGCTGTTTAAATTAGTTAAATTAGTTAAAACAAACATATTTTTACGAAAACCGTTTGTTTACCTCCTGATGAGTATGATCCAAGATGCAGTCCAAAGGGTACGAAAGTGACAGCTCTACAGTATAACCGAACATGTCTACGCCTACTTCCGAACAATTCTATATCGCGCTGAAAGAGTCTATTATATGCCTGAACGAATCTACAACTCGCTGAACATGTCTATATAATCCTCGAAAACCCTGTAAGCTAAGGCATGCTAAAGAACGGATGGCAGCAAAAGGAATCCGCAAATCGAGCTGCCACACAGTACAAAAGCGTTTGTAAAATGCTAAAGGGACAGTGGAAACTCGCCCATAGGAAGAATGATGAAGAAATACCCGGCAGGCAATTGGCGTTTCATACTAGGGCGAGGGGCGTTGAAACGCATGGAAGAGCAGCAAGAAACACGGACGAGCGCTGATGAACTGCAACTGTGTGCGTGTAACAGCACCAAACGGCATGTGGCGACGTACAGTGTGTGGATGTGTGTGTGTAATTTTCGGCAGCGAAGATGGATCGAGGTTATGTTTACAAAGGGAAAGAGTTTGATGCAGAAGCGTCTTTGTGATAAACATGTATTTTAGTTGCATAATTTCAGTGTTCGGTTGCGGTTCCGTCTAATGTTCGGTTGTATCTATCTAATTTTCCATATTTTTGGGTGTCCTTATCGTTTACCAGGAGAAAACGATAGATGGAGGGGTAAAAACCCAATACCGCGCTGTAAATAAACCAGTGACAGTTCGAACATGCGACCTGGGAACTGTGGGTCGCTCCACACTCTTTGTGTCAGTTTCAATTGGTGTTGTTTTCATTTATGGCGGTTTGTTTACATTTCGTTGCGGTTATCATCAGTTCCCGTGGTTCGATATTCGGTCGAGCTTTCTTTTCGTCAACCTCATCGTGACGATCGTGGTGCTCGGTGGACTGTTGGCAACGATCGAAAAGCATCTGCCCACTGCCATCCGGCAGACGTTTGCTGCCCTCTGGTCGGTGGCCGGATTTGCCGTCATGATGTAGCCAGCGCGGGACTACGTAATCGCCTTCCTCGATACGTTGGCAACCAACAAGCGTATGGTGCGCACCACGCCTACCGAGACGATGGTTGCCATGACGCTGATCACGCTGCAGTGTTTGCGCCGGTTCCACAAGACCTGGTTCGTGCAGGTGTTCTCGAGCAAGCTGAAAATCACCCACCAGTTGTACGTGGAACACTTTCACAACTATCCGAAGCAAGCTCGTCAGGAAAACACTCGTCCCGTTCGTTCTGTGAGATCGACGGTGAGGGTGCGGATAATATCGTTCCGGTTGTTGGGCTTTTTTTAGGATCGAAAAAATGGTATGGTTGGTGTCCGGCTTTTTTTAGGTTGCTGGTTCCCGGCTGATGGGATTCAGCTGGTTTTCCTGGATCTTCTGTGAATGCCTTGTTCCACGGACCGGTCGTCGATGCACTCGAGGTGCACCGCATTGACGAGCGGCAGTAGCAGGATGCAATCGGCACGGCCGAGCTGGCAGCGAAGCCGGTTCTCGGTGTGCCATTCACGCCGAATGAGGGCGGTCAAGAGCCGGCTGCATACGTTCGATATATTCGCTACGCGCACGATCAAACTGTGTAACGATGCCGAGTGTGTCCGGCCATCGCGACTAGAAGCATAGCGGAAGTTAAGTTGCGTCGTCTATTGTGGTGCGATGCACTGTATGTTCCGGGTGTGCGATTGAGCTTCATGTTTGTTTCTTTTTTGTTCACAGACACCTTTTCATCAACAACTGGCATGACTATCGGCGCACGGTCGGTGGCTCTAGCGAAGGGGAGGGTGCGTTCCAATCGGCTGGCAGGACACAGATCGGATCGGTTAGGACAACGATCGGCATAGTACGGCTCGCGACCCGCATGTGGCTATTTGTTGACTAGGTGGAGGCTCTTTATCGTTCACACATTTTCAATAATTTTCATACATGTTCTCTTTTGGTTAATCTAGTTGCCTCTTCAAGTGCAAATCTACGAACATGTTTAGAAGATTTGGCTCTTTCGGTCGCAACGTTTGCCGAGTCGCTGGGGATATTGGATTGTAAGGAATGAATATACTGTCCGCAGGAACCAGATGATGACATCACCAAGGAGCTAATGCGCTAAAGCTTATCAGGAGGAGGCGAGAATGGTTTGATGTTTTTGGCACAGCTCCCACGTATCATCCATACCACACCAAATCATTATGGCGCAGCCGTGAATATGTACAACGTCATCCTGCTCGGGTAGGATGGTGACGGTCTCCCGCTCGGTATATCTTGACGGCAGTATAACGCAAGGCAAGTATACATATAGTTTCAGTACGTTTAATAAGTGTAAAGAATGCTAATATCTTTGTTTCTTTTTCAAATTTTCAGAATCAAATGAACAATATACAAGGTGCACTAAACATACACTGGACTCTGTTTGGAACGGGTCTAGTAAAAGTATTTGTTAGTGGTGCGTGCATATTATTATGTGCACCTATTTTATTTTTCCTATGTTGTTACCGATCGAACCGACCGAACCCAGTAGAATAAAAAATATGATTACATTACATATTCCAAATGTGGCTACTACACCCTATTGCCAAACGAAAGAAAAACAAATAGGCTATCAATTGGTGAGTAATGCGATATATTTATACAATTTCAGTTAAAAAATGAGTAGTATATTTGATGCAATAATTATATTTGTGTTTGTATAATGAATGATTTTAACATGTAAATAACGTTATAGTGCAATAAACACTTGCGATAGTGTCACGATTGTGTGCATGATTGTGTACACAGTTCCAATTCAGCTTCATTATCTGTTCCATTAGATAATTTGTTAACTGATTCAAATTTCAATTACAGTTTCCTTATGCTTGTTGCGTGGTTTTAACTATAACGGAACCATGGCCCTTAATAATACTCCTAGATATTGTTAATATATAGTTACGTGCACCATAGTGACACGCAAGGCTCACCTCACCGCTTGAATTAACCATTGATCCGCTGAACAAGCGGAGAACATCGGACGATCGCGACCAAGAAGAAATACTGTTCTATGGATTACGCACCTGCGGCAAGTGCTAGGATCGATTGTCTATAACCAATTGTCTTGTCCGCATTTTGTTCGACCCGAGAACCGCAGCCAACACAACGAGCGTAACAAACAACGGCCTCACATACGCTCTAACACAATGTTTGGTTTTATGATTAGCAAATCTGATGTTAATTATTTCTCAAAGTGCGTGCTTCCTCACGAGTACACGTATTTTTTTTTTTACCCAAATGGTGTTGCTCAACAAACACATAATTATGTGTTTCAATAGTCCATGCGTATATTAGCACAATAAAATCTTATATCTAATTAAACCAAACTAATACTAATACTAATCCTATGCTAACATAAAACAAAAGAAAAAAATAAGGCACTGGTCACATTATAAGGCAAAAAGGGAGGTACATGATGCATAAAATAAACTCATCCATTCTATTCCATTTGGTAAGTGTTTTGCTCAGCAATCTCATTCACCAGATGTTTCATGATGTGTGCGTTGAAGGACGTGCGTGAGTTACTGAGCACTTGCCTGTCACGGGTTAGCATGATACAACATTAATGTTTCGTCTATATGCTTGGCTATCGTAGGATGTTGCGCAGTGACTGTTTCTTACAGTTAGATGAAGGAAAACGAATACCTTAGAAAATGAAAAAGAATGTAAAACAAACAAAATAACGTTTAAAAAAAACATAAGAGATACAGTAAAAAGTAAATGAGCATGTGGTTACTTACCGATAGTGTGTTGTGGCATGTGTACTGAAAAACGATTCTCTATCATTTCGCGTGTAATTCCAACATGTAGCACGAACTCATGCGGTAGGGAACATGCAAAAAAAAAGAAACATTTAAGTTTACAAATTTTGTTACCGTCTTGTACTGGTGATGTGAAATAACTTACCGCAGGGGAAACCCCACGATAAGAGACGTTTCCTTTCTTATCGTGAACACTGTCGGATGGTTGGCGTTGTAGATTCCTTTTCCCGCTGCCACTTAAATCCGGATCGACGCGTAGGTCGGCGAGCTCGTGCGGCAAGAGGCATGCAAATAGTAAGAAAAATAAAAAAAATATTAATAAACTGCCTACATTGTCTCTTGCAAACCGATCGCTATGATGTATCAATACTTACCGCAGGGGAAACCCCCTCGACTAGTGAGGTGTGCTACCGATTGGGGAAATCGGTCGGATGGTATGCGGTGTACTAGATCTATCCCTTATCCCGCTTGCCACTTAAAACCGGATCGACGCGTAGGTCGGCGAGCTCGTGCGGCAGGAGGCATGCAAATAGAAAGTGTTAGGAAACGAAGGAAATGGGGTTATCATCTCGTGCAAGCCGATCGCTATGATCTAGAATTACTTACCGCAGGGGAAAACCCCCGATAAAAAAAACGATGTTTTTAACTGCGCTGCCTTAAAATCTTAGAAAGGGATTTGTTTTAAAATTTAATTTCTTTTTTTTTTACAAGGAGGGGAAATGTAGAATACACCTTAGCAAGGTGCCATCGAAACCTCCTCCTTGGGTCCGTTTCGCAGCTAAGCTTCTCTGGACCAAATGAGAATCTGCTTTGAGTGTACCTGCTTAAAAAAAAGAAAACTAATTATTAAAAATGTTCGATTTGGTTCCCCAAGGCATCTATCAAGGCGACAAACACATCATCATTGCATCTCCGGAAGATATGCTCAGCAAAATATTTGTCCATGTTGCTTTTAATATTAGTGCCTTGTTTTCTCAAAAATGCCTTCAACCATCTCCAAACATTCTCAATCCGTTGTGTGTTGATATTGTTATCATCTGGATTGAGGAAATTTCTGGAGTGGTTGACACATTCGTGGGGATATCCAAGCTCCTCCAGCCCATTATAACCTTTCCAGAGATCGGTCATAATTTTCGTTCCGGGTTCAACATGCCGAACCACCAGATCGCTCAAAACGGCAAGCGAGCGTTTCGGGACACGCTCCAGGAAAATGGCCTTATTTTCCCGGCATATCCCACCAACAAGCCACTGAGGACCGGAACTACCGACCCGGCCGACGTTGTACTTTCGACGAGTGATGACAGTTTCGTCGATTTCCACCGTCATGCCAGGGCCCCCTATCTTCTCTCGTGTACGATCGAATGTTTCCCAAAGAAAACTTCGGATCGTATCGTACCACGAGAGAACCGTGTTGTGGGAGAGGCCAGTCTCCAACGCACAACGAGTTGAGTTGGCCCCATTGGCCCACTCGTAACAACAACGCGACACAACACGACTCTGGTCGACTCCGGACGACTCCGAACGACTCCGAATGACTCCAAACGACTCCGAATGACTCCGAATGACTCCGAACGAATCCGAATGACTCCGAACGACTCCGAATGACTCCGAACGACTCCGAACGACTCCGAACGACTCCGAACGACTCCGACTCCGGGCGACTCCGGGCAACTCCGGACGACTCCGGACGACTCCGAATGACTCCGGATGACTCCGACTCCGGGTGACTCCGGGCGACTCCGTACGACTTCGAACGACTCCGGATATTGCAGCGCGGACCTACCTTCCGGAGTCTATTCCGAATTTATCGGAGTCGGATCGGAGTCGACTCCGAATTTTTGTCAACTTTACCCATCACTAACTACGATATCATTGATTGCCTGCGTGCGTATGTGAATTTTTAAAAATAACGGTAATTGCAAAGGTAACTGTGGGACGGACAGTGTTCATGAAATGAAAATATTTGAAAACTCATAAATAAAAATATAACGAAAGTATATTTGAGTAAATACATTTATGTTCTGCATTAATTATGAATCCCTTTCAATGTGTATCCGCAATAAATATTATATTTTAAACCAGCTCCTACATTTGCAAATTTAAGCAGTGCTACCGTTGTTCACCCATATCTTAACCCTGGTTTGTATCCCCATCGATATACCGCACACATACACAATATTTGGCGCCACTTGTGCATATTTTGCAAAGCGCAAAGAGGCAATTGAAAATGGCTTACAATACTGATATGCTTTCTGATATTTTTCAGGACCGTGAACAAGCGATCGAGTGGATGCAAAAGCGGGCTCTTCTGCAGCCGGTTCAATTGTGCCCGAGATGTCCAAAGGAAATGAAGCTAACTCCCTACAAAAGCATCGACGGCTACAGGTATGTATGTCCCGACTACAAATGCGGCGGGACCAGCAGCATCCGGGCCAGGTCCATATTTGCCAACCACAAGGCTTCGCTTAGGAGCCTTGTGCGTTGTTGTTACGAGTGGGCCAATGGGGCCAACTCAACTCGTTGTGCGTTGGAGACTGGCCTCTCCCACAACACGGTTCTCTCGTGGTACGATACGATCCGAAGTTTTCTTTGGGAAACATTCGATCGTACACGAGAGAAGATAGGGGGCCCTGGCATGACGGTGGAAATCGACGAAACTGTCATCACTCGTCGAAAGTACAACGTCGGCCGGGTCGGTAGTTCCGGTCCTCAGTGGCTTGTTGGTGGGATATGCCGGGAAAATAAGGCCATTTTCCTGGAGCGTGTCCCGAAACGCTCGCTTGCCGTTTTGAGCGATCTGGTGGTTCGGCATGTTGAACCCGGAACGAAAATTATGACCGATCTCTGGAAAGGTTATAATGGGCTGGAGGAGCTTGGATATCCCCACGAATGTGTCAACCACTCCAGAAATTTCCTCAATCCAGATGATAACAATATCAACACACAACGGATTGAGAATGTTTGGAGATGGTTGAAGGCATTTTTGAGAAAACAAGGCACTAATATTAAAAGCAACATGGACAAATATTTTGCTGAGCATATCTTCCGGAGATGCAATGATGATGTGTTTGTCGCCTTGATAGATGCCTTGGGGAACCAAATCGAACATTTTTAATAATTAGTTTTCTTTTTTTTAAGCAGGTACACTCAAAGCAGATTCTCATTTGGTCCAGAGAAGCTTAGCTGCGAAACGGACCCAAGGAGGAGGTTTCGATGGCACCTTGCTAAGGTGTATTCTACATTTCCCCTCCTTGTAAAAAAAAAAAGAAATTAAATTTTAAAACAAATCCCTTTCTAAGATTTTAAGGCAGCGCAGTTAAAAACATCGTTTTTTTTATCGGGGGTTTTCCCCTGCGGTAAGTAATTCTAGATCATAGCGATCGGCTTGCACGAGATGATAACCCCATTTCCTTCGTTTCCTAACACTTTCTATTTGCATGCCTCCTGCCGCACGAGCTCGCCGACCTACGCGTCGATCCGGTTTTAAGTGGCAAGCGGGATAAGGGATAGATCTAGTACACCGCATACCATCCGACCGATTTCCCCAATCGGTAGCACACCTCACTAGTCGAGGGGGTTTCCCCTGCGGTAAGTATTGATACATCATAGCGATCGGTTTGCAAGAGACAATGTAGGCAGTTTATTAATATTTTTTTTATTTTTCTTACTATTTGCATGCCTCTTGCCGCACGAGCTCGCCGACCTACGCGTCGATCCGGATTTAAGTGGCAGCGGGAAAAGGAATCTACAACGCCAACCATCCGACAGTGTTCACGATAAGAAAGGAAACGTCTCTTATCGTGGGGTTTCCCCTGCGGTAAGTTATTTCACATCACCAGTACAAGACGGTAACAAAATTTGTAAACTTAAATGTTTCTTTTTTTTGCATGTTCCCTACCGCATGAGTTCGTGCTACATGTTGGAATTACACGCGAAATGATAGAGAATCGTTTTTCAGTACACATGCCACAACACACTATCGGTAAGTAACCACATGCTCATTTACTTTTTACTGTATCTCTTATGTTTTTTTTAAACGTTATTTTGTTTATTTTACATTCTTTTTCATTTTCTAAGGTATTCGTTTTCCTTCATCTAACTGTAAGAAACAGTCACTGCGCAACATCCTACGATAGCCAAGCATATAGACGAAACATTAATGTTGTATCATGCTAACCCGTGACAGGCAAGTGCTCAGTAACTCACGCACGTCCTTCAACGCACACATCATGAAACATCTGGTGAATGAGATTGCTGAGCAAAACACTCACCAAATGGAATAGAATGGATGAGTTTATTTTATGCATCATGTACCTCCCTTTTTGCCTTATAATGTGACCAGTGCCTTATTTTTTTCTTTTGTTTTATGTTAGCATAGGATTAGTATTAGTATTAGTTTGGTTTAATTAGATATAAGATTTTATTGTGCTAATATACGCATGGACTATTGAAACACATAATTATGTGTTTGTTGAGCAACACCATTTGGGTAAAAAAAAAAATACGTGTACTCGTGAGGAAGCACGCACTTTGAGAAATAATTAACATCAGATTTGCTAATCATAAAACCAAACATTGTGTTAGAGCGTATGTGAGGCCGTTGTTTGTTACGCTCGTTGTGTTGGCTGCGGTTCTCGGGTCGAACAAAATGCGGACAAGACAATTGATTATAGACAATCGATCCTAGCACTTGCCGCAGGTGCGTAATCCATAGAACAGTATTTCTTCTTGGTCGCGATCGTCCGATGTTCTCCGCTTGTTCAGCGGATCAATGGTTAATTCAAGCGGTGAGGTGAGCCTTGCGTGTCACTATGGTGCACGTAACTATATATTAACAATATCTAGGAGTATTATTAAGGGCCATGGTTCCGTTATAGTTAAAACCACGCAACAAGCATAAGGAAACTGTAATTGAAATTTGAATCAGTTAACAAATTATCTAATGGAACAGATAATGAAGCTGAATTGGAACTGTGTACACAATCATGCACACAATCGTGACACTATCGCAAGTGTTTATTGCACTATAACGTTATTTACATGTTAAAATCATTCATTATACAAACACAAATATAATTATTGCATCAAATATACTACTCATTTTTTAACTGAAATTGTATAAATATATCGCATTACTCACCAATTGATAGCCTATTTGTTTTTCTTTCGTTTGGCAATAGGGTGTAGTAGCCACATTTGGAATATGTAATGTAATCATATTTTTTATTCTACTGGGTTCGGTCGGTTCGATCGGTAACAACATAGGAAAAATAAAATAGGTGCACATAATAATATGCACGCACCACTAACAAATACTTTTACTAGACCCGTTCCAAACAGAGTCCAGTGTATGTTTAGTGCACCTTGTATATTGTTCATATGATTCTGAAAATTTGAAAAAGAAACAAAGATATTAGCATTCTTTACACTTATTAAACGTACTGAAACTATATGTATACTTGCCTTGCGTTATACTGCCGTCAAGATATACCGAGCGGGAGACCGTCACCATCCTACCCGAGCAGGATGACGTTGTACATATTCACGGCTGCGCCATAATGATTTGGTGTGGTATGGATGATACGTGGGAGCTGTGCCAAAAACATCAAACCATTCTCGCCTCCTCCTGATAAGCTTTAGCGCATTAGCTCCTTGGTGATGTCATCATCTGGTTCCTGCGGACAGTATATTCATTCCTTACAATCCAATATCCCCAGCGACTCGGCAAACGTTGCGACCGAAAGAGCCAAATCTTCTAAACATGTTCGTAGATTTGCACTTGAAGAGGCAACTAGATTAACCAAAAGAGAACATGTATGAAAATTATTGAAAATGTGTGAACGATAAAGAGCCTCCACCTAGTCAACAAATAGCCACATGCGGGTCGCGAGCCGTACTATGCCGATCGTTGTCCTAACCGATCCGATCTGTGTCCTGCCAGCCGATTGGAACGCACCCTCCCCTTCGCTAGAGCCACCGACCGTGCGCCGATAGTCATGCCAGTTGTTGATGAAAAGGTGTCTGTGAACAAAAAAGAAACAAACATGAAGCTCAATCGCACACCCGGAACATACAGTGCATCGCACCACAATAGACGACGCAACTTAACTTCCGCTATGCTTCTAGTCGCGATGGCCGGACACACTCGGCATCGTTACACAGTTTGATCGTGCGCGTAGCGAATATATCGAACGTATGCAGCCGGCTCTTGACCGCCCTCATTCGGCGTGAATGGCACACCGAGAACCGGCTTCGCTGCCAGCTCGGCCGTGCCGATTGCATCCTGCTACTGCCGCTCGTCAATGCGGTGCACCTCGAGTGCATCGACGACCGGTCCGTGGAACAAGGCATTCACAGAAGATCCAGGAAAACCAGCTGAATCCCATCAGCCGGGAACCAGCAACCTAAAAAAAGCCGGACACCAACCATACCATTTTTTCGATCCTAAAAAAAGCCCAACAACCGGAACGATATTATCCGCACCCTCACCGTCGATCTCACAGAACGAACGGGACGAGTGTTTTCCTGACGAGCTTGCTTCGGATAGTTGTGAAAGTGTTCCACGTACAACTGGTGGGTGATTTTCAGCTTGCTCGAGAACACCTGCACGAACCAGGTCTTGTGGAACCGGCGCAAACACTGCAGCGTGATCAGCGTCATGGCAACCATCGTCTCGGTAGGCGTGGTGCGCACCATACGCTTGTTGGTTGCCAACGTATCGAGGAAGGCGATTACGTAGTCCCGCGCTGGCTACATCATGACGGCAAATCCGGCCACCGACCAGAGGGCAGCAAACGTCTGCCGGATGGCAGTGGGCAGATGCTTTTCGATCGTTGCCAACAGTCCACCGAGCACCACGATCGTCACGATGAGGTTGACGAAAAGAAAGCTCGACCGAATATCGAACCACGGGAACTGATGATAACCGCAACGAAATGTAAACAAACCGCCATAAATGAAAACAACACCAATTGAAACTGACACAAAGAGTGTGGAGCGACCCACAGTTCCCAGGTCGCATGTTCGAACTGTCACTGGTTTATTTACAGCGCGGTATTGGGTTTTTACCCTCGAATTAGGGTGCTTGAATTAGGGTGTTCGAATTAGAGTGCCCGATATTTTGAATTGACGGTTGACGTCAGCTCCGGACTGTGGTGAGGCTATAACGTGGTCGCCACAGTGCTCCCCTGCTAGACTGGAGTTACCGGTAACGAACGGGGATGATGACACGTCGCTGTGAACGCGTAACTCCGGTCGAGAAGTCGTTCGGAGGTGACGGCTCTGTCGGTGGTGGTGAAGCTGGTGGTGGTGGCGCTGATGGTGGTGAAGCTGGTGGTGGTAGCGCTGGTGGTGGTGGCGCTGATGGTGGCGTAAGCTGTGTCACTGGCTCGGGTTGCTGGAGTGAGCAGCACGGTTTCAGGTGGTCAATAGAGATGTTAGTTGCCCTCTCGTTGATCAGGACTTCGAATGACTTGTCACTACGCCTAAGCACCTTGTAAGGCCCTTGGTACGGCGGGGTAAGGGCTAGGCGGACGGTGTCATTCCGGACGAAGACGTGGCTGCATGTCCGAAGATCCGAATGGACGAAGGGTGTTGCTTTGTCATGCCAGGCCGTTTGTGTTGGGCGAATGGTGTTCATGGCATACTTAAGCGACCTGGTGAACTCGGTGGTGTCTGGCAGGCTGGTCATCGGGCTGCTATTGAAAAACTCCGCTAGGATCTTTAGCGTGCTTCCATAAACCAGCTCTGCTGGCGAAGCTTTGATGTCGTCTTTGTACGCTGTGCGCAATCCAAGGAGTATGATGGGAAGGTGGTCGGTCCAATGAGCGGTGTTTTTGGTACAAATAGCTGCCTTCAGCGTACGGTGCCATCGTTCTATCAAGCCGTTGGCCTGCGGATGATAAGCCGTTGTGCGTAGATGTTTGATGCCCAGTAACTGGTTCAGCTCCGCGAAAAGCGTCGACTCGAACTGCCTGCCTTGATCCGTGGTGATGAACGATGGAACGCCAAATCGAGCTATCCATCCACTGAGTAGGGCTGCGGCTACAGTCGTTGATGTTATGTCAGGGATGGGAATAGCTTCTGGCCAGCGTGTGAAGCGATCGATGATGGTGAGGCAGTAACGATGTCCATTGCTGATCGGGAACGGTCCAACCAGGTCCAGGTTGATGTGTGCGAACCTAGCATCCGGTACCGGGTAGCGTCCTAGAGGGCTGCGGGTATGGCGTTGCACCTTCGTAGCCTGACACGCTAAGCAGTGGCGGACGAAATCTCGCGTATCTCGGCGGATGTTTAGCCAGACGAATCTCTCCGTCATCAGCTTCGTGGTAGTTTTCGCTCCGGGATGACTTATCTGATGAACCGCGCGTAGTAGTTGTTGACGAAACGGTTTCGTGACATACGGACGAATGATGCCGGCGGGGCAATCGCAGTACAAAGCCTTGCTGCTGCCAGGTATTGGAACTCGTTGAAGGACCAGGTCCGTCCTTGTTTTCCCGCTGAGGATGTCGGCGAGCTCGGGATCTCGGGTCTGGTCTTCGGCCAATTTCTCGTAGTCGATGGATGTTGATGACTGGATGGGTTCGATTCGGGACAGCAAGTCGGCAGTGACGTTTTCCTGGCCTTCAACATGTCGGATGTTGGTCGTGAACTGGCCAATAAAGTCAAGGTGCCGTGCTTGTCTAGGAGAGGCCTTATCCAGCGACTGGCGGAAAGCATAAACCAGAGGTTTATGATCCGTGTAAATATGGAAAGAGCGTCCTTCCAACTGATGACGAAAATACCGGACGGCCAAGTAAACAGCTGCTAGTTCGCGATCGTACGTGGAATAACGGCGTTGTGCGTTGTCGAACTTTCGGGAGAAGAAACCAAGCGGCTGCATCTGCCCGTCGATGACCTGATGTAAGGCGGCGCCGGCAGAGAAATCGGAAGCATCACACCACAGTGATAGTTCGGCGGATGGTACAGGGTGTACCAGCATGGTAGCCTGTGCAAGTTGCCGTTTGCAGTCCTCAAAGGCCGTGTCGGTAGCTGGGGTTCACGTCAGCGATGACTTATCTCGCCGTTTGTTGCCGGGAATCATCTCCAGGAGCGGTCCTTGTGCTTGCAGCGCGTGGGGGATGAAGCGCCTGTAGAAGTTGATCATCGCCAAAAATCGCTTAAGCTCCATGACAGTGTTTGGCTTCGGGAACTGACGTATGGTGTCGACTTTCTCTTTCAGTGGTAGGATGCCTGCAGACGTAACACGGTGTCCCAGGAAGGAGATCTCAGGCTGAGCAAACTCGCACTTCGCAAGGTTGATGGTCAAACCGTGCTGCGTGAGGCGAGCAAATAGCAGTCGCCAGTGTTCGCGATGTTGTTCTGGTGTCTTCGAGGCCACTATAATGTCGTCGATATAGCGAAACACAAAGTTCAAGCCGCGTAGCACATCGTGGATTAGCCGTTGGAACGTCTGCGCCGTATTGCGTAATCCGAAGGGCATCGTCACGTACTCAAATAGGCCGAAAGGAGTGATGATCGCTGTCTTCGGAATGTCCTCTGGATGGATGGAGATCTGGTGGTAGGCTTTCTGTAGATCCACCTTTGAGAAAACGGTTTTTCCTCCCAGTTGCATCGTGAAGTCTTGTGGACAAGGCAATGGATACCGGTCAGGGGTGGTACGCGCGTTAACCGAATAGATACCGATAGAAGAGTCGAATAGGAACCGATAGAAGAGTCGAATTCTGCTTTGGCTGCTTGGTACTTGTCGGGTGGAAGACGACGCGAACGGGCGAAAGTTGGAGGACCCGTTGTTTCGATACGATGTACCACCTCGGATTGCATCCGCACACCCGGTGATACATAACATAACAGTTTGTGATGAGTGTAGGAAACTCGTTCAGCAGGTCGGCCATCCGTGAATTTGCGTCGCACACCTTGACGGCGGTTTGGCGAGTGGTATCCGGAAGTCCTGGCACACGTAGGTTGGTTTGGGCATCCACCAAACAGCGCTGTCGAAGGTCTGCTAGAAGATGGTAATGGCGAAGAAAGTCCGCTCCAATGATAGCAGAGCTTACGTCCGCGATAATAAAATTCCACACAAAGGGGCGGCGTAAACTAAAATCAAGTGTACGGAGGGACTCACCAAATACCATGATCGGAGTACCGTTGGCTGCAAACAGTCGCATGGTGGACGGCGTCGGGGGGGTGTAGTTGGCTGGCTTCGGTAACACGGAGACATCGGCACCAGTATCGATCAGGTAACGCTGGTTGGTTCGTCGGTCGATCATCATCAACCGACTGCTCACAGGTCAGATGGTAGCCACCTGCGATCCGATATCTCCAGCGTGTTCTCAGGCTGAAGACGACGGCTGGCCGACGCGCTGGCTGACAGGGGCTGGAAACGAACAGGGCTGGCGGCAGGTCCGGGCGGCTGTTCCGTAACGTCGATGGTAGTAGCTCCTTCAGATGGTTCTGTACCGACACGAGATGACACTGGTGGACGTGGACGCGGTCGACTTTGGCGTTGTTCACGGTTACGACACTCTGTGATGAAGTCGTTAAGTTGCTGTGTGAGTTCGTCCACCTGGCGCGAAATGCGTTGCTCGAAATCGTTGGGTGTGGTGCGCACCCCGGCTACGGTATGGTGCACACTGGTGTTGTTGGATGCGGACAGGCACTCCACCATCGTATCGGCGACGGCAGCTTTCTCAGTTACTCTTCCGGGTGCATCAACGACGGCCGATTGCACATGTGGCGGAAGCTTGTTGATCCAAAGGTCGGTGAGGAGCGTACTGGCCAACGTGTCGCTGGAGGCTCGGTGCATTTCAGCTAGCAGCTGGGATGGCTTGCGGTCTCCTAAGTCCATGCCGTGTAGGAGACGATGGAGGCGGCTACGCTGGGATTCCCCGAAATGCTGGAGGATGTTCCGCTTGATGTAATTGTACCGTTCCGTCGCAGGTACATTCTCGATTATCGGCTGGATCTCGTTATACACTCGAAGAGGGATTTGGGCCATCAATACGTGGTAGCGCTTATGGTCCATTTTGGCGGTGATTCCGGTCGCGGCGAACCAATGCTCCAGTGCACAAAAGTACGCAGGCAAATTGTGCAAGTCCATTTCGGGTACACTCAGTCGAACGGCCTGTGCTGCTTCCACTCGAGGATCATTTGCCGTTTCTGCTGCTGTCATGGCATTTGTTGCTTGGGACGTGCCAGTTCTCTCCGTGTTCACCGGGGGTGCATCGTGCGTTGCCGCTTGGGGAGCGGGTTGACGTGCTGGACTATGTTGCATCATCTTTTATTCGCTTGCGAGCACGTGGTTTCACGAGAAGCGAGAACAAAAGAAGTAACGTGGTAGTCGGGAGTTGGGCTTACTTCAGCGAGACAAAAATGGTGGCTGTCAATGGCGTCGAACGTGCAAAATGGCGGCAGTCAACGGCTTTACAAGGAGCGCTTTCTTTTGTCCGGGCTGGAACGATGGAATCGTTGCTCTTCCTTCTCTTTGGGGACGGCGATATAACCCGCGGCTCGATCCTCTGTAGCGATGCGGGTTCACGATGCGAGGGAAACACGTCGGTGCGTATGGAGAACAATGCACTCGGGACGGGACACTCGCGACAATTACGCACACACGGGCGTGAAGGACACACGCGACGATTATGCACACACGGGCGTGTAGGGCACTCGCGACGATTATGCACACGCGGGCGTGTAGGGCACTCGCGACACTTATGTACACGCAGGCGTGAAGGGCACTCGCGACACTTTTATGCGCGCGCGGAAACTCGATCGAACACGGTTTTTGTCCTTGCGAAAAAAAAGGCACGACACTCGGCGACGCTTGATACACACACTACACGTACCGATTTTACTCGCGGCGTTGACGGACTGGGGCGAACGGGAACCGCGCAGCGTGGAAAGGCGAAAGCGGGCCGATGATGAATCTGTCGATCGGGGAATCTCGGGAATCACGTCGGGGTCACCAGTTTTGGCTACCTCGTGGGTAGATCACTTTTTTATTTGGATTCCCAAGATGTCACAAAATACAATTTTTTTACAATGGTTTTTATCACGGGTTACGCAGTTACGGGAGCACGTCCACTAGCGGATGAGAACGAAAAGAAAAGAGAACGCGTGGTGGGAACGACGGCTTTTATAACCTTTTAACGGGAAATAGTTTAGTCTGGCTAAGTTGGTAACTATTGCTCGAATTCGGGTGCTCGAATAAGGTTGCTCGAATTAGGGTGCTTGAATTAGGGTGTTCGAATTAGAGTGCCCGATATTTTGAATTGACGGTTGACGTCAGCTCCGGACTGTGGTGAGGCTATAACGTGGTCGCCACAAGGTCTTCCAGGGGTGAACGCCATTCCTGGTGATGACCCGGACAATCCCTAGATCTAAATCCATGGTGCGTTCGTAGAGGAGCGCCAACGGAGTCTAAAATAATTGTTTTTTCCAGGTTTATAATATTCCCCAACACAGGTACACCTCATACAACCGTGGTATCCATTGAAGTAGGTTGTTGCGCCAAAACACAAACATAGGGGCCCTTTCCGTATTAAGTTCGTAGGCTGAAATTTCAGCCTGTCAGCTGTTTGCATTGTATAGCAGTTTTCGAGCAGCTATCTAAGTGAGTATAAGATACAGGTGGGCTTATCCCAAGGTGTATGACTTTAGAAGGCTGATTTTTATCGCTTCTGCTTCTGAATGAAGATTTTAAGAGTACTTTGAGTATTCGTCAAGCCTCCAAAAAGCTCGTTAGAGCAAAAGTTTTTACTCGTTCTGTCAAAAAATTATGTTCAAAATTGGTTACAAAAAATGCTATGAGACCACCTGGCCTACATACACTTTGATTCTAGATTCCACCACTTGATCTCTTTACAGGGTTTCACACTTTATCTTAAGACCGCGGGACCCCTTCCCGAATCTGTCTTAGCCAAAGCCAAGATTAAAATCTTGTTCCGCCGAGAAATAATTTTTCTGCTCCTCTTCATTGGTTGTGTAGCCATTTTACTGAAAAAAATCAACAAATTTTCGCAAATCAATAGAGCACAAAATTTATTTTCTTCTTTCGTCAAACACCAAAGCCAACTACCCAGATAGCAAAGCCGAAGGCCTTTGTATGGGAGCCATCGCGCTCATCAAGGCTCACTTAGTCGCGCGCATAACGCAAAATGTGCGCGAAGGCAAAAAAAAACCGAAAGCGCTTCGTGTGGCCCTCTCTCATGTTTTTAGTTTTATTCTCTCTCGCATGTCATCACTCTCTCCCAGTTTTTCGGATTGAAATGAGAAATCACTCTCTTGATTTGGTTGCGGTGGCCTAGCTGCTTCACATTCTTTATTTATCTTCTTTTTGCAGTTCCCACAAGAGGATTCACACATGTGTTCTCACATACTTACATACACACACACGGTGGTTGGTAGACTGGCGCGGCTGTTTCCAATTTTGTCTTCTCTTCTTCCTCTCTCTTCACACCGCGCTGGAGCCCGTTTGGTGGTGCGCAATGCGCACTGCGCATGTTCAGCCTGCTTGGTTTTTGCCTGGGGGAAGATGTCATCAAAATTGGCGCGCCTCAACCGCGGTGTTGTATGAAGGCTGTTGATGAAAATACACCATTAATACACACACTTTGTTGAAAAGATTACACTTTATTTGCAGATGTAACAAACTTACCTTTGTGCTTGAGGATCAATTGAACCTTGAATGCCTGCGCACACAGTGTCGCCATTTGAAGAGGTTTGGAGAACAGCTAGCGGTAACAGCACACATCTGAAACTTGTAAAGTGCTATGTTTTAATTAGAATAAATGTCACATAGCACTAGATACTTAGAAAAGGACACTTACCCAAACAATTAGATGATAAAAATTCGTCCTCCGATGAAGCAGAAAGAACACCGTGGATGGTACAGTACGGGAAAGTGTTTTACGCAGGAAAAATAGTTCACGCAGCACACAAACACACACTCTCACGTCCACGGTTCAGAGCACACTGAAGTCGCTCTTTGGCTTGGATGAAAAGTGCAAACACCCTGATGAGTGGGTTGGAAGAAAATGACTTGTGTTCAACAGAGATGGGTAGAATCAAACACACGAAGTGTGCAGGAGAATTCTCTTCGTGTGGCAAGAGAGAATTGACTAACACCCTGATGAGCGAGAACGCAACAAACGTTGTGGCATGTAGAAATGGGATAGGAATAGTGAGCGAAGGAAGTTTTTGGACATGAGGGGGTTGAAACTGGGAGAAAAAAGCTTCGGTTGCTACTTGGGTATACGCCGACGCCGATGCAGAAGGTGATGCGCTTAAGGGAGGGAGAATTACTTCCTCCCTTGATGTGCGGCTGCAGCGGGTGGTGTGAAGCCGCCTGGCCAATGCAGTCGCCAACAATGAGACGGCAGCAGGGGCCAATCTCTTTGGGATTCACAAAGCAGCACATTCAACTGAATCCCAGGAGACTGTATATTGTAAAATTAGATATTTTAAAGACGAAAGTGACATGCAAAACAGCATATCAGAATTCCGTAATGAATTGTTTGTAATATTTGAAAATAATACAAACCCGTAACTATTCGATGAAGATAAGGCATTACATTGATGAGGGACTTACATTATAATACTGAAATAATAAAACAATCCTTGCAATACTTTTTTTAGAAATAAAACTGATTGAGCGACGATGTTATGCACAGGAAGAAAAGATAAACAATATCGGTTATAAAGTGTTAAATTTGACAATCGTCATGTCGATCTAAATCTTTCGATAAGCTCACCTCCTTTCTACTCACTTTGATTGTACCACATATCTTGGTATACGCGGTCTATGCGGTGCTGTCATTCGGTTAAATAAACGTAACCAAAATCAAATTGAAGAAAACCGTATTCAGGTGAGTTTTAGTTTTACAAATTATGTTGAGAACGCGGATGAGTTTTGAATATTAGATTTAACGTATAAATTTTTTGAAGACTGCTCCACCACGCAAAAAAAATATAGCGAAATCTATCAAAAATGGATGAGCGATACAGAATAGCGCTGTTAAATTGAACCGAAGTGTTTGCCAGTTTCGCTCGTTTTCATATCCTCCAGCAAAGAAGACCGAGAACACGCATTTGGGCAAGACCAATGCTGTTGGAACTAAATCAAAATGCAAGCCAGTTAATGCGTGCGATTCTGGAGGAAGAGCTCGACAATACCGTTATTAATTTTATGCGGCTAGTGAGATGGGACTTTGCTTATCTGTTGACGGCTATAACACTCCGCATCCGTAGGCAGGATTACACCAAAAAACAAACTTATTATAAAACTAAGATTTCTGGCTTCTGGTGATAGTTTCAAAAGCTTGGAATACGCCAGTCGAGTAAGTTATTGATTGAATATTGCGGAAAAGAGTAAATTAATTAATGTTGCAATCTATTTTTATCACATTATAGGTATCTGAACAATCGATATTATTGTTCATCTCAGAAGTGTGCAACAGTTTGCTAATTTATCTTCGCAAATACGTAAAGGTTCGTAAAAAAATAATTATTACATTTGTTGCTAATTAATTTGAAACTTATTTTAATTATGTTTCTAAA